>NC_133203.1:9414690-9617190 GCF_958299795.1 Porites lutea | reverse complement strand
CTACTTCCTAGTAACGCCGGCGTCTTCAATCGCTAAGGAACTTAACCTTAGCGAGTTGATTTACTTGTAAATAACTAAATCACAGCTTTGCACCCCAGAAATGCCTCTCTCAAAGCATAATATCAAACGTTAGAAACCACAAAAGTGAAATTTGAAAAACTGTTAGGCTGATAGGTTTACAAAAACCGCAATTGCAATCCCGTTTAAAGCTTCTTCAAGGTTGTCCATCCATACCTTCTATTGTATCTGTTGTGTTAGTTATATCTTCTTTAAATGTTTTTAGCCGTTCTGATTTTTACGTTTCTCCCTGTTTGAATTTTTATAAATTTCGTGACACAGCTTTTCTACCGTTGTATGTTTTTCTAGGTGACGGGTTTAAGTCTTTCTCCGGGAGATGATCAGCTGTTGGTCATTCATCTTCAACATAACGACTTGGTCATTTGTCTATTCAGTCAGTCTAAAGCAAACAGGGTCTCCGAACTTATGGCTAATCTCTACCTACAGATATACCAGTAAGTAGAAGTCTATTTATTTTAAAGGGAGAATTCCCTAAGGGGGCACCCAGCCGAGAGCAATCCTGCCGGGTCCTTTATTACCACGGGTACTTATGGCTAATCTCTACCTGGAGATATCGCACGGCCAATTTTTCATGACCAGCAAGCTCAGACCAAATGTGGAAGATGTTTGCGATATCCAGAAACTGATGTTCATATAGTTATATCATGAAATTGCCGGAAAACGGGCAAATTAAGACGGGAACTTAGCTTGTTTGAATTAATCGTAAAACAATTATTCGCGATTCGGCTTTCGTATGATCTGAATCATCCATAATTCTTCAGATCACAGTTAGCCTTTTCCATTTATTGCTGAGTGTTAACAGCTAGCGTTGGTCAAATTTGGAAGACGTCTGGGAAGTCCGGTAAAATGACGTCAAGCGTGCAGGCTATGGCCAGAAAAATGCACGAAAACCGAGAAGCCCTGGGGACGAATTTGTTTTGGTAGTGCTGGGGAATATGGTGGAAAATTTCATAATTTTTAATTCTAATTTTTATCCTGAATTTACCGAGGACTAGGCAAATGAAGACAGAAACCCTAATCACTATGTCACTACAGCTTAGTCCTAGAAGTGTGCTATTGAAAAAAACACTTACTGAGAATTGATTTTATTTTCACAGAAAATTTGGAAAAATGGTGGATGTTCGTGTGGACTCAAAAGTGAAATGCGAACTTGGTAAAAAGCCATTCAACTTGACGATCAAAAACTGCTCCGCAGACTCAATGTTGACTTTCAAGAAAGTTGGTAACAATGACTTGACACTGCTGTGGCCTACGGAAAAGACTTAACTGAAGATCACATGGAGTAAACTCTACCCCAAAAGTGCGATCAAGAGAAAAACGTGAAAACTTCATTATTTTTTGAGACAGGAGAGTGCCGCCAAACTACAAGAATTTATCTACGGAGTCAAACTTCAGAACCATCTTCCAGAGAATGGTAGACAGTTATACAGCAAAGTATTCCTCAGTAGTTTTTTGAATGGTAGCACTTATCTATAGTCAAAAAAGTTAGAACAATGGGATTTCTTCAGACTGAAAAATTAACTGTAGATATACTTGTACATAGAAAATGTTTAATAAGCTTTAAGCTAGAAAGATGTATAAGGAAAGACTTTGACGCATTTTTCTCGTTCTGAGAAGAAAGGCGTTGAACGTCAGATGTTTATCATCGTAAATTTGCGAGGAGGAAGACTCCTTCCTTTATACCTGGCCAGTGAGTGCTAAAATTTGGTATTTGTTCTCATCCATTCGTTGTTGTATTGTAGAAATAAATAGGTACCCTTAGATTCTAATTCGAGAACGATTACGAGTACGAGATTTTCTCAATAGTAAGTAGTGCTCGTACCGTGAACTGGCGTCATTTTGGCGCGAAAAGTGGTAGCCTTCGTTTACTACGGGTATTGGCGAGAATATCGTACTGACGCAAACAAGTTATCAACTCGTAGTCGTACTCGTCGTCGATTGTCTCTAATGTGGATAATTCGGTTAGAGAATTATGGCCAGGAGACAAATTATTTCATAGTGAGTTTTTTAGAAATCTTCTTTTAAGGTGTTGTTACACGAAACGATTCGCAACAACGATTTTTAGCCCAACACAGCATTGCAACATTGTTGCTACATTGTTTTGAATGGTTACATCATTGTTCCAACATTGAAGCGCTGTGTTGCGCTAAAAATCGTCGTTGCGAATCGTACCGTGTAACATCACCATTACACATATGATGTAATTTTGTACTTTATTGAGGGAAAAAAAAGTAAGATAAAAAATAGTTTAGCTCCAGTTTGGACTGGGTTTTAGAGAACCGAATATGGTGTTACTGAATAATTTGAAAAAAATAATAAGTTGATACATCCGTACAGGAAATATTGTCGAAATTTGCATTTGGATACGGTGCATTTTCAAGGGCAGGTCCCACAGTTGTGCTCCAAGACTGGTGAACCATAATTGAAGTTATCAGCAAGTTTCTTGTTATCCGTGTGTGGAAGCCTTTTTCTATCGATTTTGGTATAGTAGTTTAGTCAAGTTTTCTAAATTATTTGACGGAAGAACTTAAACGGTAGTTTATTGTATAATAACTTTTACAGAATAAATCATGTCAAACTACTACACACTGAAGTTGCTCCTGTTTAGTAGGTTTTTCCATTAAAAAAACATTAGTCTCTATATTGTGTATTCTTTTATCGTTGGCCCTTTTTTATCCATACTATTTCTGAAAACGGATGAATTTTTTTTTTCAGTTAATATTGCCACGTTTTGCGATGTTCAGGGTGAGCGAAATCTCCGCGCCAGTTTGTAGAAAGCCCTCGGAAATTTTTAAGTCCCGGAAGCTGATTTTTATTCGCCTTACCAATGAAGTCTTTTAAGAAGCCGACCAGTTGACTTTTGACAGAAGGGGAGCTGACTAGTTTTAGAAGAAAAATGCTACAAACCGACTTGTTCCCATCCTCGGAGACCAGGGGCAGTCAGTCAGTTTTCAAGCACAGGCGGAAGAGCCCCTGGGTACCGACTCTCACCGGACCATTTCCAAACGGTCAAGTGAATGCTGGCTCCTGATTGGGCACAAAAAATGCTTTGTATTATTGTGCCCAATCGGGGAACAGCATCTCCTGAGTTCTTTTCGTGAGTTCGTACACGACGCGACAGCTATTGACTCGATCACGGCTTGTCTGGCTCATGCACCAAACAAATGCACGCAGTCAGGAAACTTTCACTTTGATATAAACACTTTATTTTAAAATACTGGTTGCTTGTCTTTACACTAGGCTGTTAAGTAAGACTTAAGAGCCGCTAAGTTTTACTTAACCAAAAATTCGTGTGTGAAGGCCTAAGTAAAATCTCAAGTAACTTTGCTTTGCATCTCATTAAAGTCGGAAAGTTGAAACGATTCAAGAAAGTTTCAAGCGACTTGAAAACCATCCTTATGACCTACTTAGCTGACTTGCGGTTTTGCGGTTTCTTGAGCTTTGAGAAAGGCGAGACATGTCAATCAATCTTAATTTTGTTGTGTGGGAAAATAACCTGAAGTAAAAAAGAATCGGTTGTGTGTGAAGCTTTATTTTACTTGAAGTAATTAAAATTTACTTGTCTTGAAATATTTCTTAGCTTATTTAGGCTCTAGTGTAAAGACTACCACTGTCTACCCGAAAACTAAAGACGCTTTTCCAAAAATACAAGCTTGAGCTTACAACAGGTATTCACACTTGCATCGATCATGCCTTCGTAAATCTTAAGGAGTTTAAGATTCCACGACAGCTGACAGCCACGAAAACGTCGCATGAAAAGTGAATTCACATTTTTCAAGTCTCTATCGTGATTATCCCAACTCGCTTACTTTGTCAAATGCAAGCGAACTCTTCTGGAGCTGATTTTCTATCAACCATATCCAAGTTCATAAAGAGAAAGAAAATTTTGTCATCGTTTGTTTACCTCCTTCACAAAACCTGAAATTAGGCATCTTCACGTGGTAGTCGTGCAGTGACGGCAAAGAAATCTGCAAAATGCGTGATGCACGTGCAAAGTTGTTGTTTTGCCTTGTCAAGCTATTGCTTTTTTATTATCTCGTCGCCGACGCATCTTAAACTTCCTATTATCTGATTATTTACGATACATTGTGATCCGTCAGAAACAGAATTTTCTCAGTGCAAAATGAATTGTTCCTGCTGATAGCATCCGAAACGTTTTTCGACTCATCGGTAGGTCCTTCGTTTCTGTTTAGGAAAGTAGAAAATGGAAGTTTCCCTTGTACGCACAAGCTTGGTGAACGAACCGGGCAACTGTGGCGACATAATACCCATCGTGTACGAACTCACGAAAAGAACTCACGAGAAACTGTTCGCCGATTGGGCACAATAATACAAAGCATTTTTTGTGCCCAATCAGGAGCCAGCATTCACTTGACCGTTTGGAAATGGTCCGGTGAGAGTCGGTACCCAGGGGCTCTTCCGCCTGTGCTTGAAAACTTTCGTCGCGCCTTTTCTCCCGGCCCGACTGACTGCCCCTGGGTCTCCGAGGATGACTTGTTCCGAAATAAATTATTGCATAAAGTTAATAGAAAAAAGCTCCACCCCCCCCCCCCCCCCCGGTAAAAAGGAAAGAAATCGATTGTACTACTGAGTAGTAGACTCGAAAAAGAAATTTAATATTGCAAAAAAAAAACAACCTACTCAGCCCTCCCTATAAATTCTAATAATGGGCCCCTTAGATAGTTCGAACATAAGGAAATACAATAAAACTCTGAGCAAACAAATCAGAATGGACTGATTAGGAGGGTAGAACCCGTAATACCATTTTCTTTTTGTCGGCCATTTACAGGTTTTGCGAGAGACTGAGTCGCTGTTGTCTCAAACTGCATCACGGGACTCATTTGGGATCGCTGCAGCGTCTTTTGTGTAGCAGGTTTGCACAGGAAACTGGGTAGAAATTCGTCCTCAAAACAGTTCCACAGTGCATTTCGACACAGCACCGAGTCCAAAAAAATGGACTCGCCGCAAGACTTTCTCGAAAAACAGGCCGACCCAGGTTAAGGAGTTTTGGTCTCAGAGCCACCTCGTGTAGCACCCAGATAAGATGGAACCACTTTCCAAAACTAAGTTTATTAATCAAATTAACCAATCCTAATAAACTCAGCTGATTAACAAAACAAGAAGCTGGTTTCTTGCGTTAAAAGCACCTGGTTTCTTATACTTCTACTTGTTGGTTTTAAAACTCGACAAAGACAAGAAAGGGTGACAATTCCAACAACTCAGCGTTACCGGGAGATACTGGGTACCCCAATCGAACGTTAAAACGGATTCAAGCTTGAATCCCTGAAACCATGAAAGGATTCAAAATCTTTTAAAGCAACACTTGGAGCACTGGATTTATTCATTTCAAATCTGGATACCTATCGAATTCGAAATCTTCACTGTTTCTTAGTGGACGAATTTAAGAAATGTAAGTCAATCCCGTTCGTCTGATCGGCTAGGGCGTAAAGCCTGGAATAGCCCTGCCGTACTAGAGCCGTTCGTAAAAGAACTTAAAGTTGGACGTAAAAGCTAATAGACAGCTTAAGCAAGGGGGCGTCAATCTGAAGTGGTCTTTTTGCATTCTTGAGCATGCAGTGGTTTTGCTCAGATGTTCGGCAAACACTTAGCAAGAATACAATAGAGGAGTTCACGTTTATAGTTGCATCATGGGTAATCAGGGCAAGATGGCGGGAAATGATTAGATTTGTATTAGAATTCAAAGCCCGCTATTTCTTAATGAATTAATATATATATATTTGATGCTTTCTGTTTGAAAATAGTAACTCATGAGTTCAAAGAAACAATACACTAAATCTGGAGTGCAAAGAAGTCCGCGATCAGTTTTTAGAACCTCAATTTTTCCGTACATTTTCTGCAAATTTTGATATTGTCGAATTACAGAAAATGTATAAGAAAATCAAGGCCATTAGCCTCTTGTAAGGAAGTACCCCCCCCCCCCCACCCTCCCGCCCCGGGCCAAGCAGCTTGTGGAAAGCCCTAGCCCTCCTTCCCCTTTTAACGCCTGCCATGCAGCCTATTGCTTACAATATAAGCTCTCTAGTGTCTTTCGTCTAACTCGACCAAATTCTTTGTTTTAACGCCAGCCGTTAGCAGTTCCGTTGGTCCAATGAGCTGGTGTACGAAACGTAGCACGCCAGCTCATACCGCGAAAATAAAATGTAGCCTCTGCTCAGGGTAGTATACCTGCTTTGGTTAAAATCCCTTTTGGGGTTAAATGTGCTTTTCTTTGGTTGATCAGATTCTATTATTAACCTGGGATTTGGATCTCTCGCGTAGAAACGCACCTAACATTATTGTTTGTGACTTGCTGTTGACATACCCAGCCTGGGGAGGGGGGTACGTCCTTATAAGAGGCTAATGGGGATGTGCCGCTGGATGGGGTCGCATTTTCACGACTCGATTGACTATAATGGGGTCGCTAGCTTGGGGTCGCATTTTCAATAGAGTTACTAGAATGGGGTCGCACATTTTCGGATTTTTGGGGTAGAAAGTTCTTCATATTTACCGGTTAGCAAACCAGAATGTTTGTACTGTAGGTGAAAAGTAAAGTGTTCTTCATTCAAGTTAAAAAATGGGTCAATTCATTTTAGGATGAGCCGATCTAAAGGACTGATAAGAAGTACAAAAATGGAAAGTGACTACATTGGGATAGAGAAAATTACATACTTGCCCAAAAGTGACTAAGATGGGGTCTATTATTGGGAGGCCACAGAATAGACTGTAATGGGGTAGGGGCTCTGAGAGGCCAGCGGCACATACCCAGCAAAAATTAATCCAAGTCCCCCCACCCCCACCCCCTGGGATACCCAATCGTTCTAGCTGGCTGAAATTAAAGGGGCTATGTCACCCCACACGCATGCGCGAACCAATGAAAACAAACTTGAAAAAGTCGGCCCGTCTTTTTCAAGTTCTGTCGGAGATTTTGGAAGGCTGTTTTTATCTGTCTAAATCTCAGCCATCGTTCGATAGTTAGCGAAGTTTTGTATTAAGAATCGTTCTATGGTGATTACAGAATAATTTTTTGGCGTTATTTTGAAATTGTTTGCCTGTGGAATGTTTTTACGTGGATTTACTGTGTCCTCTTATCAGCGGCCGTTGTAACACAGGTAACCCAGGCTCTGTGATAGTACCACAGTACGGTTCCAGTAAAATTACAGTGTTTGTATGGGGTAAAAATATCATCCTAAAATTTCTAGGAAATACTAAATAAAGATCAATGAAACTTACTCTGTAGTTAATTGTTGTTGTCCTTATTGCTCCAACGAAGTTTCGTGATAATTTGCAGTAATTTGTTCAAATTCACTCTATCTACAATAATAATATACAAGGTAGGAAACACGAGGTGCCATTTTCGCCGAAATGCTCTCATTCAACACAACTTTTTCCACGAAATTCCAACTCCAACGGAAAATAAACATGCCAGGATCGTAGAAATAGGATAGCAGCAGATATAGAAACTAATGAAGCTTTCCCAGATAGAGAAACGACTCCCACAGACTTTGACAAACTTGAAGAATATAATCCAAACACACCGAGAATACGCTCGCCGAAGCAGCCGGGCCAAATTAACGCGCCGCCAAGAAAATGAAGCCTGGGCACTGTACAAAAAAAATCCATCCCGGGGGTCCTGGGGTGACCTTTCTAGGGACCGATACAGCATTTGCCCAAGGCCACCCTCCCCTGCTGGAAAAATACTTGATAGAAGGCAATTGTTCTTCCTAGCCAATCACTATGGCCTGTTATAAAGAGATTATTTTCCTCTCGAACTATATTCAGCTCCTGGCGCTGGTCCTCAGAAAGTTTATCAAACATCAATAGGGCAAGGTTATAAGGGCAAAGGAAAGAACAACGAAGGACGATTTACAAAACTTAAAACGAACAAAAGATATAAGTGAATTTTGGCTCTTACCGAGGCATTTGTACAACAGGACCAAATTCAAAGAGAGGTGTATCACGATGATTCACATATTTAACCGATAGAGCGTTCACTTGTATTAACAAGAAGTCGGCGTGTTACTGCCGCATTAATCGCTAAATATGTTAATCGCGGTAGTTCTTTGTTTACTAGTGCACGTGCCTTTCACATTCGTCTCAGTTATCGCAATTCATATTCTGTCGCAATTTTCTGTATAATTTTTGACATTAGTTTGTAAGCGTGACCGTTTATTTACGATAGTTTCGCTCGAGAGTTCACAGCAACAGTACCTCCGTCATCATCTACCTTTTGTTCAACCTTGTTTTTAGCCCGCCTTGTAAGCATTTCGCGTTGTTATTTCATTAGTTTCATTACTGTTATTTGCATTCCTTAGTAAAAGAAATGGGACGCCTTGTAACTCCGCAGACTCTCCTGATTATATTACTTTTTTTTTAGCCATTTAAATTCAGGCGTGTGTGCGGGGTTTGCTCTGGCAAATGGTGATTGGCTATGAAGAACAATTGCCTTCTATCAAGTATGTTTCCACCAGGGGAGGGTGGCTTTGGGCAAATGATGTATCGGTCCCTAGAAAGGTCACCCCAGGACTCCGGGGATGGAATTTTTTTGTACAGTGCCCAGGCTTCATTTTCTTGGCCGCGCGTTGATTTGGCCCGGCTGCTTCGGCGAGCGTATTCTCGGTGTGTTTGGATTATATTCTTCAAGTTTGTCAAAGTCTGTGGGATTCGTTTCTCTATCTGGGAAAGCTTCATTGGTTTCTATATCTGCTGCTATCCTATTTCTACGATTCTGGCATGTTTATTTTCCGTTGGAGTTGGAATTTCGTGGAAAAAGTTGTGTTGAATGAGAGCATGTCGGCGAAAATGGCACCTCGTGTTTCCTACCTTGTATATTATTATTGTAGATAGAGTGAATTTGAACAAATTACTGCAAATTATCACGAAACTTCGTTGGAGCAATAAGGACAACAACAATTAACTACAGAGTAAGTTTCATTGATCTTTATTTAGTATTTCCTAGAAATTTTAGGATGATATTTTTACCCCATACAAACACTGTAATTTTACTGGAACCGTACTGTGGTACTATCACAGAGCCTGGGTTACCTGTGTTGTAATGGCAAAGTTAATGACGGCTACTCCACAATGAGTGATGGAATCTTTGATGGAATCTTCCCTATAGTTAGCAGAACCTTTCTACTGAGTTATTTTAGAGGTTTCTGGCTGTTGGATTTTTCTTGTGCTCAAAGTATGTGGACATATAATGAAGCGGCTATCGAGTTGGCGGCGGCCGTTTTTGGTAAACGATTACAAGAGCATCAGGCCATGAGTTTCGTGACCAAACTAAACTCCTGGCGAAGGAAACATCATAAAATTCGGCTAGATTCCTTCTTGTATTTATCTGGATTCACGGCAAAGATAAACACGACCGTTTGCTCGTCCAGATTGTTCTCAACGGACTTAGAGAGGCACCTTAGTACGAGTTAGATCCTGTACTAAATGCCATGTTTTTGAACTGTTTGTGTTCGAGCATATTTTTGGAAAATAGCAGAGTTTACTTTCCATTTTATCAACGGACTGCTTATCGTGGAGTAGTATACCAATGATGCTTGGTTCTCTTTTTCTCGACGTCGCAGTGATTCGGCACGATCGAACAATTTTGCGCGATAATGTATGTTTCCCTAAGATCAAAACAAAGACTTGATGTCTCTTGTTCTATCAGCATCTAAATTATAAAATCACTAGCGACAGACAAGTCTAATTGTTAATGATTTGAAACAGTCTTGGTCTTTATCTTCGGTCTAGTGTCTTTTGTAGCTCGTTTGTAAAATACAGCTTCGATTTATTTTGTTGAATAAGACAATATGTTGTTGTTGAATTTTTGTTTGCGCACTATTTTATGAATGGCATGCGTTTTTACTCCAAAACTACAAGTAAAATTGTCGTCACAATTTTATTCTTGATCTAGCATAACCAGAGAAGAAACGTTCCGTAAATTCTATCGAAATATCCCTTATCTAAACCGATTTCGCTTGTTAACCTCTCTAAATTCGGAGCCTTGGACGTGACAGAGAACATGGAGAAAGTCACGCGTTAAAAACAATAGAATTTTGACAGTTGGAAGTAATTTGCATAACCTCAGAGCGCACATGGAGAAAGTCACCCGTTAAAAACAATAGAATTTTGACAGTTGAAAGTAATTTGCATAACCTCAGAGCGCATGCTCTCCAGCTGACATAGCCCCTTTAAGCAGCCAATGTAGAAATAAGTTTTGCCATCTTCGCAAAACAACGTCTTTTAATGCATTAAAACTTGAGTAATTTGATTTGTGCCAGGGTATGAAGTGCAGGTTTCCCTTTCTCTAATTTCCTTCAAAAAGAAGTAGTCGTCCCTTTTTTTGATCTTATCGCATATCTGAAATGTGAATCTTAAGAATATAAAATTCGGCATCGAGAGCCTGTGTGACGTCATTTCGTCCATTGCGAAATTTGCGGAAAATTTTTTTTTATTATCTATTTGTAGATTTCATTACTAAGGAAAAAATAAGGTGGTATAAATGCTCAACTTTCCGGCCATCCCCAAGCATTGCGTAACACTGCGTAGTGAGGGAATGACAAAAGTGACAGCTCACGGTGCTCTATTTTTAAGAGGAGAATGTCGATAGACGGACAGGATCTAAACGAACTGTCATTTTACTGATTTGTTATTAAAGAAAAATTTTTCCTCCGAAACAATGAACCTGGGCCTTTTATGAGGTTAGTTGGGTAAATGCCATGTTTTAAAGGGGCCATGTTATGCTATTTGCCATCATTTTAAAAAGCTAAAACGTGTTTTCATCAATTGAGTTCCAAAAGTAATGGTTCGGTTTTGTTGTTTAGGCTACATTTAGGTACTGAAACTGTTTCCTGTCGTTTTTTGCAACAGATGGCAAGGATGGACCTGGATTAAGCCCAATTTTTCAACTTTTACTGCTTTGTCTGCAAAAATCACCGAAAAGTTATTATGGCTAGTGCTCCTTGATTAATTTCATATATCTCTTCTTCAAAACCTCGAACAGAATTGCCCTTAGACGACAATACGCTCGTGACATTAAGCCCCTTTAATTTAACCGAACATCCGCTAAAATAATGCTTGCTTTCGTAAAATAATGTTAACGTGACATTATTAAGTCACCAGTAATAATATCGCTGTGGGAGTCTAACCGAGAAAAATATATTGGACAGCGTGGATTTTCACATCATACTTAAATAATTCACCCTTTTTTCTTATCTACATAAATAATGTGGTACCAAGAGAAAAATGTGTGCTGTGAGTTCTGATTCTCCTTTTAAGGCTTGTACTAGCTGAAAAGATGAATGAGTTTTAGTGCAAAAAAAAGTCTAAGTTAGCTCTTCCAGGTCAATATATTATTATTTGTTATCCGGCAGGAAATGGATTGGAAAATACAAGGTAGAGAGTACTCAAGTTAGTTCGCATTTTTAAAAATTAAATCACGAGAGGTCGTGCTGATATGGGTCTGATATTTTTGCCCATAACTACCCTTTGCTTTGTGTCGAAGTTCCTTGTCTTTGAATTGTGAAGTACGTGATGTTTGGAAGTATATTGATTTTGTTCCACTAAACTCAAAACGTTGTCGGAACTAAAACAATAAATTGGTGTCGTGTTTGTCCCATATCTGCCAACAACCCTGAGTCACCTTGACACGTACTATAAATTTCTCTAATGGCGCAACACTCCCTATGTAATTACTTTAGTCCCAATTTAATATTTATGCCTGAAATTAGGGCCTGCTGTGTGAAACGTGCTGCAATCTAACAGAAACACCGCGATAGAATTTTTGCAGTGACAGTTTTTTAAATTTAGTTAGAACTGGCTTTGTTCTGTTGTCACTACATTTTTTCATAAGCGATTCTTAATTTAATTTTTTAACGGCCCTTCTTAATAGCTGTGATTAAAGTACGACTTTGAAAATTGCCATCGCCATTTGGTCACCATTCTCGACAGGCTGCTCGTGTTTTCGTAGATGGGGTTTTAAACCATCCAATGCAAAATGTTGTGAATAACGCTCAAAGAAGTGTTTTAAAAATTCTCTCTAGTAAATCATGTTTTAAAAGGTATTTTCAAAAGTTCTCAAAACTAATTTTTCATTAACTTAAAACCATGCCAGAGAGCATAAGCAAAATAAGATTTTAGTCTGAAGAAAAAAAAATTCCATTTGCCCTGAACAATTACCACCACTGGTTATTGTTAATTGCACTTTTATTTTTTCAGAGACGATGACGACAATTCAAAGTTTGCTTTATGTTTTTACCGAATAGACGGCAAAAAGCATATTTTCTTTAAATCCGCAATTAATGATCATTTGACATACTTAGCCATAATTTGCGGCAGTAAGCCCTAAGGTGTTTTTAATAACCTGCAAAACATTTCGATTTTTTTTGTCAAACAACCACTCATTTATTGTCGATTTTGAACTTTCAATAATATTGCTGTTAAAAAATGAGATGATTTTTATTACCTGCCTGAAAAGTGTTCAACTTGTAACCTATCGCCTGACAGACAAATAACTTCTGCAAGACAACAGCACAAAAATAGCATTTTCTTTTTTGACCTTTAATTTTTGTCCTTGGTTTGCAACCACGTGACAAGGCGGCCAGGTTGGAGGTCAATACAATGGACCTCTTTCTCGACGAATTTACATGAATCTAGAGTTTAGTTCCCAGAGGAGAGAGAAATGCTTTTGTTCTTGACCCGACCAACATAGCCGCCATGACGTCACGTGCAAACCAGCAATAATATTGCGGCGCAAATATTGACCATCTCAATAACCGGAGCTTTAAAACTATTGCCGGTCTCAAATCTAGCTTATATTTTCGTTTTTCTGATAGCGTAGATCTTTCCTCTCGAGAAGGGCACTTTTCAAACTACGTAGGAAATTGAACTTAAAAGCAAAAGGATCTGAGTTTAAGTGATCTAACCTGATGCTCTTAATTGTCGGCACACTAAAGAAAGAGTTCCTTGAAATGCGTTCTTTGCAAACGATACCTCGGGGCTTTATCAGTTACGTTTGAGATGTGATCATAAAGTCTAACATTAATAACTAGGCTGTTTCATGAAGTCCCCTACCAACAATATCCAGATGTATGATATGTGTTGCACATATGAAATTCTACTTAGTATTAAAATTAAAGGATGAAGCGTTGAAATACTCTGAAAGTCGACGAGACTCGAGCACACGATAATCTTTCGAAAACTGGTTCGTCAGTCAACGAAGAATCTCCGCTCAGTCTACTATGTAAATCACGGTTTCCTTGATAAAAGGGGTCTTATATCATTGGTGATAAACAGACTATTTTACAGTTGTGGACTTAGCTACCTCGCCTTCGAGTGAATGTGAGGCTGAAGGTGACCTTGTTTTGATAGAAACTTCCTTTGCTTTGTTATGGATGTTGTCCTTGAAAAATACTAGTTAGCATAAGAATAACTTGATTTACGTAATAAAGTAGGGAAGTTTGTATCATCAAAACAAGGTCACCGTCAGCCTCGCTTCCATCCATAATTGCTCCTTAATTTTGGAGGGAAATTTTATCGTTAATTTATTTCACTGACATGTAAAATTAACATGCAATAATAATTTTCCGTGCGTTTTCGACAAGACGCGCGCGAAATTATTCACTCGCCTGTCTACCATTTCATTACACATAAGAATCATATTTTTTTCATTTCATTAAATCATCACTTACATTAGCCCATGACCTTATTTTTTAGTTTAGTATTTGAACAATAAAATTTTGGAACTCTCCCGGATATAGTTTTAACCTCTCAATGAGGGGATTAGAAGAAGAAAGTTTGAGTACAAACAAGCAAATGAAATCTCGCTGTTCTGGTTCAAAATAATTAATAATAAATACTTAATGAGTATTAATCACAATTAATGATAGTTATTAATACAAGTAACCTCAATCATGTTTGACTTAGAGTTTCGAAAGGCAGGAACCCATATCAAGGAGCGAGCATCTCCCATACTAGGCCTATGTCAAGGCGCTTTCATAGACCAGTTTATTTTTAGATACATTTTAGAGCAAGCAGTTCTTTCCACGAAAATGGAAGCTCAAGTCGACCCGTCCATAAGCGCATTCGGAGTATAAGAAATATCGAAAAAGAAAAATTAGAGTCATTAAAAGCTCAGAAATACCATTTTCAGGTCTGTAGGTTCTGCCTTCTGGTTTGTGGGGAGAAAACACTTTTTAGATTCGCGCCAAAATCGTTCTAAAAATAAACTAGTCAGTGAAAACGCCCTGACAAGAGTACATGGAAGTTGTTTACTCGTTCCAGATTATGGGCTCCTGTAAAAGCCTAACGGAGTGTGTTTTTTGTTAGAGTAACTTCGTTATAATGTTTTAGCTCTGTTTTGTTTCAACTTCCCTTACCACTATTGTAAAGACGTTTGCCAGCATTGTTTTGGCTAAATATATCTGCTGTTTTCTTCGATTTTTCCGTTGTTGTGAGAGTTTTCTATGTTTTCTCGTCTTGTTAACAGATTTGCCGCCGGATACCTTTTTGGTAGCTTATATACAGAAGTCTCACTCATGCGCTTGTAAGTATTACACGTATTTATCCTAATAACAACATTTTAAAATTGTTCTAGGGATATTGACCTGTTTCTAAACGCAGAATGCTTTTCTTTTTTGGGTAAAAAAAAAACAGTGAAAATATAAAGTTCGAAAAAATTAAGGACTGTGGGCTTACTCTCCTTAATGTCACTAAAAAAAAATAAAAGCACTATTTTATTAATTTTTTGGCAGGTGTTACCCAAGAATTACTCAATTCCCTTTTCACCATACAGTCAAATTCCCATAAAGCATTAACTGAAAAATTATAGCATTAAAGATCATGCAACTATATATAAAAATAAGACTTTTATTCTTCTCATGTTTTGTTGGGAAAACGTGCAAGCTGCATGTTCTAAATTTAAATCTGAGTGATATCCTATAGTGTAAAAACTACTTGACTATATATAAAAATAAGACTTTTATTTTTCTCATGTTTTATCGGAAAAAGTGCAAGCTGCATGTTCTAATTTTAAATCTAAGTGATATCCGATAGTGTGAAAACTACTCGACCGAAATTTTTTTCACTGATCAAGCTGAGCAGATTGATGGGTATCGATTGACTTCTACTTTACGTGCCTTGAATCTGTAAGTACGACCATTTTAGCGCAGAGTTTTTAACGAGTTTCCTGTGTTGCCGTTTGTTTACTCTTAGTTTTTTACTTCAGAATTTTATTCCTTGGTTGTGGTTAACCTTGATTAACTAGTTAAAAAACCAAAATTAAGATAAATTCGAATACGTTTTAGTTGAATTTAAAGATTGAATTTTAGGATCATCTGAGTTCATGTTTGCTTGACAGTTTAAAAGACCAATCTAGTTGTCGAGTTTTTTCTTGCCACTTCGAACGCCTTTCGAGGCTCATATTTAATCTTGATTTGATCCAATCGTTCGCCTGAGAATAGACTCTCATTTGCGTAAAATGTTTGAAAACGTCTCTAAGTGTTATACTGTCGCAGAATATAAATTACACCTATCGTCATTTGCCTAAAGCGTAATTAGTTTTCAAATCATGATGCGGCTCAGTTTGAGAATCATATTTTATTTCTGATCATGACGTCACCAAATGTGCCAAATTCATTTTAAGTAGTGTTTTATTGCAAGCATATCTCATTGTGTCAAATCAACAATTGCAATTGAACATTCCTACTTGTTTGTTTGAAAACAAAAAAATCTATAAAATTGACCAAGTGTCATTCTAGACTAACTTCAAGAGAAACAGATGATTTACAAAGATTTTACAGAGATTTTCTCATTTAATTGCGCATAAAGAAATTAAAAAAAAAACATTTTTGTGTTATGAAATTTTGCGTGGGACAAACTTTGGTCTAAAAGTACTAGTAGACATAGGTTTTCTTGGTTTTCAGTTAACTTTATAATAACCTGAATGATTTTCAATTCAAAATTGTTATGCTCAAAAATGGTAATTTACTCTGGATAGTGAACACAGTATGGAGAAAACACTTTTAAGTAAACGTGCGTTAAACGTGAAAGAATTTGCTTCCTTTTGGTCTGTACTGTTGGGCAGTTTATAAGAAAAATTCTTTTCAAGGTACAGCCTTTTATAGCCTTGGTAGTATGCAAATTTCTTGTTATAAAATCAGGCTGCATTCAGTATGAGAAACAAAAGTGAACTTTTATTGCCTTTCCCACATTAGCAAAGTATTTGATTATAATTGGCAGGGCTTTTCAAAGGCAACGAACTTCTACGATTAACTATACCTGACACATGCAACTTTAAAACCGAACATTGTGGCAAATGAAATCTCTTCAATCTAGAGCACTGTGGAAGCTGCTTTGATCAGCTTGATTTGACTGGTGGAGAATATAGCAGGTATTGCATTAAAATACAGTTGATAAGCCAGAGGAAAAATAAAACAAACAAATTGATTTCTGCGTGTTTTTGACATGTTTGTAAAATAAACTTGCTAAAGGCGGAGGTTTTTTCTCCAAAACTATTCTGCTTAATTTAGCTTTTTACCTTGTGAAAATAATAATGACATTTTACTTGCGTTGGCATTTTAGGCTCGGTTTTGACACCACAAAAACCACACTGGTCGAGGACTGAAAACGAAATTAATATTCATCTTTATGACTCATTTCTGAGACCGGCTAAGCGATAAATTTTTTAATAATATAACTGACGAAACGACTAGATTTGTTCTCGAAAACGCGTCCTTGAGTTTGTGCCAGAACTGCGTCGAAAGCTGCCGGAAAGAGCTAGATGATACGAGTTTTAAAGCTGTTGTGATGACTCGTCTTGTTTTTGGCATTAAGCCGCGTGAGCCGAGAAAATAATAATTCCACAAAGGGTTCTATTCTTTTTGGATTAACCTGTAAATGAATTTTATATTTGCATTCCCATGTCGCAGATTTTCGATTAAAATTTTGACAGCGGGTGGGTTTTTCCAAGTCCCTTCATTTTTACGAGCAAACAAAGAACAGCAAACCTCAATATTTTGCACATAGTATAACTTATAACGAATATTTTGGATGAAAGGCAAAGACATATTAATCTTAAACTCGTTCCTCCAGAAGGACTCAATTAAAATTTATTCAAAGGCTTAATCTGATAGAGGGGGTTTGCTTTCCTTTTTCAAAACAGAAAATTATTTCTGTTTCATTATTTTCGAATGTTCACTAAGCCTTTAAAAGTTTACTCGCGATCAAAACAGTGATAGCAAGTACATTCAGGTCCTGAAGGCGTAAATCCATGTATAATTTTCTTTTTGCCCTCAATGAATAGAAAACAATACTGATTAGTGATAGATCACAAAAGAACTGATGCCCAGAAAGTTGACTGAGACACGAGTCGGTATTATTTGAAAACGTGCGAGGTATAATCTTCGTGTTAGCTCGGTCGCTGAAGGGAAAGTTCGCAAGAAAACAGATGTTATAATTTATTATAAATAAACATTTTAATAATAATTCTCTTTGTATTCCATAAAATCTGTATATAACTTATAGGATGGCGTTCTACTGTATATTTGACCATCTCAAGCAACTTCATTTTCAACTCTAAACTACTTAGATCTACTTACTGGCTCATAGCGCGTTGACTAATATTTAATTTAGTCCGAGTGAATTTATTTTCATCTATTCATAAGCAAAAGTCGCCACACGCTTAGTGCGTCAGTTTTTTATCCTCGCAGGATTATTAAGTCCTGAAACATCTATCTGGAAAATTTTAACAACAAAAATATAAATTTTTTGAAGATCAGTGATGCCGCACTGTTTATTTGGCGCATTGTAATTTTCTCAATGCCAACATGTGCTGAATAAGTTATGACTTCATGAAATCAGCTGCGGCCGGAGCTGTTTCAAAACACAGGAAAGTTTAGTTTTGATGAAAAACGACGCGCATTGCTAATACGCATTTGACTTGGCCTTATGCATCTGACAAAATGCTCTGTACATACATATTAAACTCCAGCCATTTATCATTATTATTTTTCCAGTTTTGTCTGTTTTAGACACGGCAATTATCTATACAGATTAAAAGGAAGTCAAATCCAGCAAGAAGAGTCTCAGCTTTTTTTTTTTCCTAATTTATCATCCGTCTCTTCGGTCAACTACATTTCCATAATTTTTCAATTCAACCAGCAGTTCGCCAAAATATCTTGGCTCTCTGTTCATCTGAAGCATTTTCTCGCTCAAGTTATTTGTTATAAACATACATCGATCCCAAAAGGCTCGTCTATCTCCATCTATGAGAAATGGCTTTAAAGGGTAACTTATTTCCGGGCCGTTGTAGGTGTATGCCATGTAGAGGCATGTTAAAATTTCAGCTCGTAGCTGAGCAGGGTTTGGTATTTTGTCTGATAAACTTTCCTTCAGTAACATGAACAGAAACACGAGGTTTGGGGGCGTCAGGAATGCTTGATCCTGCCATCCCTGCAAAAGTAACGCCCTATCTACTCCTCGTAGCCATAGAACCACCTCAGATGCGCGAAATCGCGTTAAATTTTTGCAGTGACAGCGGACGAAATTTCCAACACATTTCAGAGCATCGCTGCTTACCATGAAAGAGGCGATTGGAACTTTGGGTTTTACCGGGGCCACAGCGACTGCAACTTCCCCGGCACTAACAACTTGCTTGGAATCTGTCGAGATGGGCATGATTGGCAGCTTAGCGTTTTGCTGTTCCACGCTGACGGTCGCCGGTGCTGTTTGGGATTTCAGCGTATTTTCATTTTCCTTTGGCTTGGTCTTCCCGGTGGCTGGCTCGATTTTAGATTTCATTTTCTTCTTGCCGACATTCGCACACTTATGTATGTAAGCCGCGACAGCGTCGCAAGTCGTTTGAGGGGCCTTGTTTTCTTTTCCGACGCGCACATCACTGTTGCTGTTTACATGATAACAACACTTGCAATGGAAACTTTTTGCGCTCTCTCGAGCCTTGTTATTCCACATGGAATATTCGTGGAGTAGATCCTTTCGACTAATTGAAAGAGAAGCTCCCATCTTTGTGTGAAAGGAAACGGGCGAGGGCTTTTGTAGCTACAGACCCGGCGATACGCGGTATCTTGGCCCTTGCTAACTTTTCGTGCGCTCAACACAGTATTTCTGAGAACAGGTGGTACCGCATTGGCGATTTCACCAAAATTGAATCGATTGTGTGACTGGTCTGTTTATTTTATGTTACGCGGGCTTACCATGTGACCAAGCAATCTCTATGGCAACGACACTAATTTAGTCATGAGTCATACTAGCCGGGATATATCATGAAACGCATCGTCCAATCACAGGCGAATTTCCAGTCTGCATATGTTTAGCCCGACAACTTTCCGCCCTAAAGGCTTGCCGTCAAGATGAAGCTGGAGTGGAAACAAATTAAGTCAGTGTCACTTAAAAAGTATGCAAGCGATCTGTCATAGATAGAAATAGATTGCACACCAAAAACGCAGGGAAACCACCGTTCGTAATGACAACCGGTGCATTCCGAAGGAAGAAAATTTGTACAGAGTACACTCCTTGAAAATATTAAGCAAAATTGTATTTACAGAGGGTATATACTAATCGGTTTGTGTTTTAATAAGTCTGTCTAAAGCTTCACTCTTTCGCCGGTTCTTCTTTTTTCGACGTGAATCAAGTGTAAGGTGTAAAAGGGAGAATTTCGCATTTATCTCCTCGACTTCAAACAAATGAATTTATCCTAAACGCTAGAAAAATATGAGAAAGTGTGCTTCTGTGCTCATTTTTAGAATTAAATTATTCCATGAGGGAAAGTTTCGAGTTTCAGATCCGAGGTGGACAGAAGGCGTGCCGATTTTTATTTTCGCCAAAACTGAAATCGAAGTAGGGTGAAAACTGCTAAAAAATACATGTATATTCTCGAAGGCGTTGATAGATTGCATTAGTCATGTCACGACCTAATTGATTACTCTTGTCGAAAATGGCAGAAGATCGATTATTTTTGTTTCTGTCTGGCTAGGTGACGTTGTGCCTTCGGTGCAGGTGGAATGAAGGTGGTTGATTGTAAAACACCGACAGCTATTTCTCAATACATTGAGATCCACGCGCGCGCAAAAAAATGCTTTTAGTTATCTGTAGATATTGCCCTTTTTTAAGCTTTGTTTTCCGGCTTTTGAGCCCAAGAAAAAAATCACTACCTGATACCTTTTAAATTAATGAGATTATATCGACATTACACTTCCTATCGATTCGGAAATTTCAAGAAAAATCGTGCGGCTGATTTTCTTGAAATTTCCGAGTTTACGCGTAAAGGTAAGGACACGGCTTTGTTTGCTGTGCTAGAACAAAGAAAGACTTGCTTGCTTGTAAAAACGATTGATCGGCTCACTTTACCTTAACGTTTTACTTAATTTTTCTGAATATCTGCCATGTATGTTTCACTTCGTTTGGACTAAGTTTTATTTTAGTAAGAAAACAAAGCATGCTCGTTGCAAATTATTATTCATAAAGATAAATTCATAGGGAATATTATCAAATTTCCAAAATCGATGTGTGGCCATGAAGAAATCTCATACCGTCAAGGACTGATCAGTGACGTCATTGCGAGTTCAGTTGGGCATGAACGAAGCTAGAGCCTGTCAATTTTAATATACGATAATGTAAACATGAAAAACAGGTTTTCCGTTCTTCATTCTTGCTTCCTAAGAAAATATGGGAACAAATTGTATTCTTCATCTTCTTATTCTTTTTATTTTTGTCATACATTTGTCTGAAGTAAACGGAACAGAAAACTGAAAGGGAGAATAAAGACGCCATACTGTCAAGGTCAGGTGTGCAAAAAAAAAAAAAAATTTTGCAAGTCCTTTTAACAAAGGTTAGAGTTCAATATGCTAGTGCCAAGAGATTCTTGCTAGTGCGCAATGGTACACAAGTGCCTCTTCTGTTTCTCACATGCAAAGCCGTCCTAAAAAAGGTGTCCCTCGTTCCGAACCTTATGACGAAAAAGACGGAATCAGAAATGGCTTCGACAGGACTGATTCGCGGATGGTCGCCCAACTAGTTTCTAACAACTACCGACAGGGTAGGGGTGTAGCTACCTGTACGCACGGTACGCACGTGCGCCTGACAAAGTCGTTCACAAAAGTAAATAAAAATAATAAATAAATAATGATTAAATAATAAAAAAATAAAAGTTAATTCTAAAAAGAAAGCAAAATATTGAAAGATAATTATTTTAAGAGCACAGTTTGCCTCATTTCATTCAACTCTGGTTGCTTCTTTGAAGTGATTACAATTTTTTCTAAAACAACGGACTTTCTTTTTCCTCTCCTGACCCAAATGTCGGTTTCCAGATAAACGAAGTAAGTGATTAATGGACCGAATCTTGAATAACATATATATCTAGTGTAAAGATGGAAAGCGTTTTAAATAAAAACGTGTTCGGATTCCTAACCGCTTACGCACATTAGGAAATCCTTGAGTGAACGAAGAAGGTCACGGTCACGGCGAAGGGCAGCGCACTTTTCTTTAATTACAACTTGTACGAACACGTACACGACGTTAAATTTCCTTTAGCGACGTTATTCGGAGGACGTAAACACAGGGGCAAATTCAATTTCTTCTCCGAGTCCAAACTTGGGCGCGTTCCCCAAGACTCCTTAGGGAAGTTTATCGTATATTTGCCATTTTAAGAGACTTGAAATAAACGCGAAAAAGTTTTGGTACAAAAAAAAGCGCTCATTCATTTTGAGAACTAGGGACGTTTTCATTGCCCTCGTCGTTGTCGTTGCTAAGCACCCTACATTCATGAAAGTGACATTTCCATTTTAGTTTTACTGCGTACCAAGCAGGCTTAACTTTTGTGCAACACCGCGAGTTACGCGAGGGGTTACAATGCGTGAAATACGTATTTCTATTATTAAATTGAACAAAAAAATCTATGTATATAGAGTGGTTTTCGTTGGAGTGTCGTAAAACCAAAACCGAAGTAATTACTCTGGCCAATCACATAGGACACAGACAATACATTGAACCAATCAAAACTCGAAGTAATTACATGTGGCTGACGCAAAGCGCGGGAAAATGCATGCGAGCGCGTCACAATTGGCTTTGGTTTTACTTCTGATTGGATGAAAAGGTGGCGCGAATCTTTTAAGCCAATCGCATCGTGTAGAAAGTGCAAAACCAATTACTTTTCGACACTCAAATGAAAACCGCTCTAGCTGGGGATATAGCTTTACTTATCCCAGGAGTTCTCAATGCATAAAAATATAAACATATGCAGAGCGAAATACAAATGACAAATGAAAAGGATAGAAATTAATGGGATGGAACCTTTTCAGTTGTATTTCTATTATTATAAATAGGCGTATAGTTTTAGAGAGGAAATAAATTTCGTGACAGAAAATCTATTCTCTCTTTGACAGAGAGAACATTCTTGTGGGCCGTGAGATGCTTTTGGAGGGCGTCTTTGCTGTTATGCGCGCCAAGCAACCTCACTGGACGCAAGTCACTATTGTTGAAAAGAACTTCGTCTGACGAACTTGTAAATCTTTCTTTAATCATTCGCAAAAACAATTTTTAGTATTAAAGATTCATCTGACTGTGGAACAAAAATTAAGGGTTTTGGCCTCTCGTAGCCCGCAAACAAATCTGCGTTAGTAGGCTATCCAAATAGCTGCTCCTGCAGAAACTGCATAAATTGATTTTCGACTTCAAAAAAGGGAACGGTTAGAAGAACAACCAGTTGAGCTAGGACTTTCCTTATTATTGATTATTATCATCAGTGTAATCGTATTAAGACCCAGAATCTCATTCATTTGTTGCAAAATGGTCATGTTTCGCTTCAGGGCCATATAGTTCACCTTTATATAACACGAGTTTCTTCTATTCTAGTATTTCATGTAAGTGCTATCTCGTCGAAAGAAAATTTAACAAAAAGAAAACTAAAGATTGGAATATCAAGAACAAGACGAATCCTGATAAAACCATTGTGATCAAACCATTGAGGTCGGAATCGTGTGCTCATTATGCTTGCTAAATCAATCCAGTCCACTGACGAATGTCCTGACGCATTTTCTTGTGGCCGAAGGAACTTGGTGACTAGAACAAATTTCAAGATGGCGGCAATGTGGATCTTGAAGGACGTTTCAAAGTCTTCTCTTGATCAGTAGAAATAGTTTTCAAAATATACGCAAAGATAGCAAGATGTACCACCCTTCAAGAGGAGGAGTGCGTGGAGGACAAGATCAGTTTGACTGGGAAGACGTGAAGGCTGATAAGTACAGAGAAAACTATTTAGGTGAATCTCAAGTGTGTTCCAATTCTCTCATAACCGAATTTGAGCTTTAAAACTTCAGAATAACCGGCCACTTTTTAAAATAAACATCTTTAAAAGCTGCTCACATTGGCACGCAATCGCAAAAATCTACAAAGCAAATGCAAAAATGACGTCAAACTGTATATATATCATTCTTTCTTCTTTCACATCAAATTAAGTTAAGCTAGTTTTGAAAAATATTTGTTGACGCGAGGAATGCAGGAGCATTTGTTTCCCTTTAATACCCGATTTTAATAGATCCATCAACTACAGGACTGTAGTACTATAGGAGCATCTGTTTTACTTACTTGATTGTAGTAAATTTATTGACTACAGGACAACGGGACCACAGGACTGCAGTACTGTGAACTGAAAACACACACCATTTACTTGATGACTGTGAGACCATGGGAGTAATCGACACTGAGTTAACAGATATCACTCACATGTACAGGACTGTACTCCAGTAGTGCCCGGTGGTGCCACGGTGTCTAGAAAATCTTAGTTTTTTTCTTACAAATCACATGCTGGGCACCCTAGATTTTACAGTTTCAGAGCACCGGGCTCCCTTTAATTTTCCTTAGAGCTCAGTCTTGCATGCCAGAAGCCAGGGATATTCTGAAGTTGCTCCAATAATTGCTGGCAGCTTTTTGTCATGCCCATAGTGATGTTTTTAAAGCCATTTAGTGAGCGACGATTTGTTATGCTGGACTCATTATTGCTCTCCACAAATAAGTTTATGTTTTTGACTTAAAGTGAAGTTCAGATGGCTGGATACTGGCCAAGGCTCTCTGTTTGTGTTTTTATCGACTGGCCAGTTTCCGACTAAATGATACTTATGCATTTCTACATTCCAAGAATTCTCTTATTCTCTCTACTTTAATTAGTTTTTTAGCAGGCTCGCTTGTTTGGGGTCATGCGTGAGTATCTTGGCAGCCTCTGTGGCTCCACTGCCAAGATACTCGCGCGTGACCCCAAACAAGCGAGTCTGCTAGCGGGCTATATTTTAACAGGAGATGTAACTGCCTGAAAACCACACCCTGTAATTGCCCATATATATGTTGTGATATACAGTAGAAACTAGGTAACTCAAACTCTAAAGGAGAATGAATAACAGTTTGAGTTAACAGGGAATTTGAGTTATCGATGTTCTACTGTACTCTGCATGCACTGTGTTTAAAGTGGTAATGTCTTGTTTTAGATAAGGCTCTGTTTTTAGGGTAAAATTTCAACAAGCAACATAGCCTTGCAACAGCAACATGAGACAGATAAAAATTAATGACAACAAATGACTTGAAGATGGCTTTGAAACTGCAACAGCGATGAGCACAATATTATTGAAAATACAATAGTAAAATACTGTCAAGGACATGTCCTCCACAGTAAGCAAAATGTCCGGTTTTGAAATTCAGCCTACAGGCATAAATCCCTCACTAAGAGGACCTGTTGAAAAGATGCAGAATAATAAATAATTTTTTCAACCACTTGGTAGAAAAGGAGTTTATTTCGCAGCAGAGGGAAATGCTTTTGATCTTGTTCACCAGCATGACTACAGTTATGTCTGCTGAAAACCTGCCATACCCTTAGTCTTACCTTTCCTTTCCAACTTTATCCTCATGATAAATGCATTTTCTGGTATCATTCTGCGAGCTTCTGTTATATATCTGCTTAAAAAATGGCCCTTTTCCATTGCCACATTTGTCACAACACAATGCAAATATAGCTAATGCAACTGCAAGAAATGTTCATTTTGCTTATTTAGGGGGGTTGCTTATTGGAATTTTTTGGGTGGGGTACTGCTTGACTCTAAGTTCTATAACATTAACGTTTTTTGTGTGCATTCACTAGGTCACTCAGTCAAAGCCCCAGTGGGAAGATGGCAAAAGGGAAAGGATCTTCACTGGTAAATCTTTTTTTTTTTCTAAGCATTGAATTTTTCTTCATTCCTTGTCTTAAGACTATTCACGACAACTTATTTTTCATTATCTGCCATTAACAGTCTAGTTTTAAAATCAGCTAAATTTTAATCAGTTATACACTTATTTACAGGTATACAAAGGGTGGTAAAGCAGACATCTGCAATTTCCAAGCAACAGGTGAGGTAAATTCTGTATTACAACCAACGTTAAATTCGTAGATTTAGCCAGAGCTTAAAGTGAAGCTCCCTTTAATGCATTTTAAATTTACCTCAGATAATGGACTTGAAACCAGTGCAAAGAAATCCATAAATCTAAACTTAACGTTATGGGAGTGAAAAACATAAACTTCAGCCTGTGATCAACTAAAAGCTAATAACTAGTCAAGAGAAAATTAAAAAAAACACGTGACCTTGATGGGTTGGTACCTGAGCTGGCCTGTGATGTGGTCATGAGACTTTGGTCAGCAGATACCTTGTTTTGATGTCCATTGTCAAGTTAAACACAAGTTACAGGCTCCCACACTAGCAAGAAGTTTGACATTTCACATTGGTTAGCCTGTGGTGCAGATGGATAGATTACCAAATTTTCTTAGGTATGGGGCTTAGCTCATGCATGCTTTGCGCGCACGTAGGGTTCTGCTTTCACTGTTGATTAATTTAAGGATGGAGCCTCTTTCTTTTATACTGTCCAAATTTTTGGTACAAAATAAGAAAATCTGAGAATCTTGATTATTTCAGTCGTGCTGCCTCATCATAGACCCTCCACCCCCACCCCCACCCCCAGCCCCAAAATATTTCTCAGGCATTATTGATCACCTGGACTTAATTGTATTTCTTAGCAGAAGGTTTTGAATAAATTTATGTTGGAATATTGTCTTTTAAATTTCAGGAGAAAGATGCTATAAAGAAAATGGAGGCGGAAGCTTTGGCTATAGCTCTGTGAGTAAACAAAAGACCATCAAAACATTTTTGTGCAAAAATATTTTGAAGTTGCATTGGGAATGTGATCATTTGGAACTTGGTCATGATTTTATCCCTGGAAATAAATAGTTTGCTCTCTTATGATCATGGTAGATGAGACAAAAAGAATAAACCTATTTCACAATTCACAGACTAATGTAGCCTGCGTGCAGACGATAACTAAACTCTGATTAGTACTGTCTGCGAAGCAGCGCAGAGATCCTTGTTCTGGACCCCCAACGGACTCAACGAATTACCGGAAGTGCGTTTCGAATTTCCCTTCAACCTGATTGGCGATCACGACAAACAAAACAAAGGCCTTTTTTAACTGGCCAATTGTGGTGCGTACTCAAATCTGGGTACACAGCTGGAAGTCCAGAACAAGGATTTAGGCGCTGTTTCGCAGACTGAGTTAACCAGAGTTTAATTTCGTCTGCGCGCAGGCTAAGACTAATGCTAATAAAGGAAAAAAAAGAAGGTTGTGCTTGAGAATAGCCTTCAGAACAGGAGTTCTTTTTTGTGTTTTTGAGGCAAGCAAAGGTAAGCACAAAGCACGTGCAATGGGGAATTTAGTTGGTTTGGTGTAGAATTATATTATTTTTGGGATGAATTCTGATGGTAGCCCAAGAAAGAATAAGAAGGCTGCTGACAATGTTGCAAGTTTGCTGATCTTTCATTGTATTCTTGACGGTTAGCTTTAGGATACTGCTTTAGGTGGGCCAAGTGAAGACCAGTCTTCAAATAAGATAATGTGAAAAAGTAAAGTCTTGCAACTTAGAGACATCAGCAAAGTTGTGTTAGTGTAGTTTTGTACTTGTCAACTAGAACAATGCAGGTTCTGTTTGTATTGCAAAATTTACCACCCCAATAAAGCGGATAAAATTAATCTTTCGATCCATGCCTCATGCTCAAAAATGGCCTTAAAGATGAGCAGTGTTGTCAAATAGCTGATGTATCTTTTAAAATTGTTTTGCGTTACCGCTGGCAATATTCACTCTTTTGGATCCGTAGTAAAGAAATGCTTTGGGATCATGTATCCAAAGTATCCCGTTTTGGATATGATCCAAAGAATTGTCCACCTCCGTTGTGGATCATTTGGATCAAAAATTTGTTTTTTGACTATAGTAAAGAAATGCAGCATTAGTAGGAGAAAAGTGATGTTGATTACCCTTAGAACTTAAAGCGCTAACCTCTCTTTATGGCCACCTCTTCACAATAGTAGCAGCTGCCAATAAAGTGCATCCCAGTTGCCAAGAAAATTTTTATCCTCTCCCATACCTCGCCATAGTGACGCTTCTCTATAATGGCCACTTTCCTCAATCCTTTCCCAAGGTGCAACTTTTGAGAGTTTGAATTGCATCTAGTTGGAAGGTTACAAGCTATAGTTTATACAGGAAAATCATTATGTAAGGCATGGCGGTTTAAGAAAGAATGGAGGTCTTATCTTCTAACCAACCAAATCTGACCTTGCTTATAAGTTCTATCACTGATATTATCTGAGATTTTATTCCTCTCTTTACTGCTGACGATTATCTGAACTTGATGGTGTCCAACAGGAAAGCTCGTGCTATTTTAATTTGGACACTGTACGCAAATGAACTTAATGTCTTTTAGTTAATAATTATTATTTATCAGCTACTTTATTTTCCTACCTACGTACACTTGTGTAAATATCTTATGTAGTGAGAAATAAAGAATTGAATTGAATCGTGCACAAGTCTTGATGCATGATATTGATCAAAGAAAAGGTCTGAAATGTGCACATTAAGTGCTAGACAAGATAGTGTTAGTAAGTAAAGCATTTGACCACCCTCCCAAAAATTAATCTTTTGGTGTTGCAGAGGGAAGGGAAATGTCAAGAAAAAAGCAAGTGGAGTTTCTAAACAGGTGAGGAACTCCCCTTTTTATTTAATTACAATTAAATTTTAACTAATAATAATAATTAATCAGAATAATTATTTATTGCTTAGTGGGTGCAAATTAACATATGGATATGATCAATACACAATCTAGGAATGGATTTTTACTATCCTGCAATAAATACACTTATTTTGTCATAATCATTTCATAAAGATGTTGCAAATTGCCATTGTATGTTGCAAATTGCCATTGTATGTTTCATTTAATCAATTAATCATTTAAGTTTAAGTCAGGGATCCTCTCTGAAAAGCTCAGCGGAGCTTGCTGAGATATCTCCTGTTCATGTATCCCAGCAAATACCAACAAGGTACAATAATATTATAATTTTACAAAGTGGCAGAAAAAGGAATAATTACACATGCTTTTCTTTTTTGTTAGGAGCTGGCTGAAGTTTGTCGTAAAGGCCAGTTAGAGCGTGACTCTATGGACATTGAGAGAGTGGAAGGCATGGGTTTTGGAAGGTATTTAAAAATAATGACTTGTAGGAGCCAAACTCTGTTATCAGGGCTAAAAATAAACACCCCATTCGGTTGTTTGGGACAAGCAGATTACCTTGCTCGGCAACTAACTTTGTAAGCTCACTTGCCTGGTGGGTTAGGGTCCAGCAAGGCATCTTGCAATTAAAATATCAGTGAGCAAGACAAACAAGCAAATGAAAGAGCTACTAGTCTTGTCCAAAGGCCAATTAAGCTGGAACTGAGTTTTTAAGCCATTTGTTGTGTTGGCCCTAAGCTACATAATGTGGTTAAAGTTTCTTAATAAATCGTGATTTTTTTATTTAAAGTAACCAAGCAAATTTTGATCGCGACGTTGTCCCCTGTTACATGTAAAGAATAACAGGGTCACAGAGTTTTTGTTATTACAACGATCGTAAGTCTTCTCTATAAAGTGCAGCAATAATAAGTATAATTGTTCAATAGTGTGTCACTGATGGTCTGCTATCAAAACAGTTATTTTTATGTGGCTAAAAATGAAATTTAGGCTTAGTTAAACTCAGGACATGGCTAGCCAGCACTCACTCACAGGAGATTTGCTGGGTTGCCCTAATCATGTCACAGGGGCTCATGGATTATTTTTACATCCTTTCACTTGAGGTCAGGCCATTATTTCCGTGTGTTGTTCCCTGCATGTTGTGGCTTGTACTTGCAAAGTGTTTTTCTACTCCCTACCCTTCCCTAGTGTATGGTATTAAAATATGTTAGGTTCCACTTTTTAACAGTGTGACAGTACCTGGGTGAAAGCCATTCTCGGGGTTGTCAGGGTTACCCATTATGCATCAAGCAGTATGGGGCTCCACCAACTTCACAGGTACCTCTCCCCACGCTCTCTGTTGATGAGTTTTATGAGTGCTCCTTTCTATAACAATTCTTCAATTGTGGTTAGGTTTTGGGTAGTTCTGGCCATAGAAGAGAAACATAGAAGAGAAACAGAAAAAAAGAAACACCACTCTCATTTTAAGCATATGGCATGAATGACTGTCTCTCAGCCTACAAATTTTTTTCAACAGCTCAAGAGCTAGGCTTATGGATGTTGCATCTGCACCAGTTAAAGAAACACTTGGAGCTACTGGTACACAGGAGGTAAACAGTTTATTTAATTATAATAACTGTATAATCAAATAGGATCAACCAATCTTACTTATCTCTGAAATGGTTTTGATTGAAAAATGTAATTATGGGTATAATAATAATGTAAATAAAATTGATTAGACATAAATTTCTTATGAATTAAATAATAATATTTCATGGTTAGAGGTTTGAACACAGGAATCAGTTCATAAGTAGGTGGAATATGACCATCTGGGTCGACGTAGTCCTGAATAGGACTGTTGTTGAAAGCACAGGGCACCTAGAATCACAACAGCCATACTGGCAGCCAAATTTTAAGGACTTGTATGGAAATTTATCTTAAGATCGATAAAATGATTAAAATGTACAAAAAAAGCTATAAAAGTATACATACCTTATGAAAAGTTGTGTCTTTGATGTTTTCTTACTGTTTCCTGTCCTACAACTTGCTAAAGTGGCGGTTATAGGGCAGGAAACAGTGTTGGTATTAATAAAACTATGGTTATTGACCACAATACTATTGGTCATCTTTCAGTTAAGCCATAACGTTATTTGCTTTTTATGTCTTGTTTTTGAAGATGTGGTTGGTGCAATTCAATCTATTTTTTGCCTTACTTTAATGGTTGTTTATTGTCAGTCAAATCCAGTCATATATCATTATTTTTTTTTACTACAGGTAGATATTCCAGTCCAGGGAAGTAAAACTAATGAAAAGGAGGAAATTCAAAGAGACAAAGATAAAACCAAGAGAAAGAAAGATAAAAAGGAGAAGAAATCCAAAAAGGACAAGAAGCACAAGAAAAAGCAGTACAGTGACGATGAAATCAAAGAATCCAAAAGAAGGAAAAGAAAACACGATCATGATGAACTTGACAAATTTGATAATAAAAATGCTAAATATGAAAGGAAAAGATCACACAATCATAGTGAACACAAAAAGAACTCTAAACGCAAGAGGCATGACTCTTCAGAAAGTGAATCATCGGATGAAAAAGGGAAGTATTCTAAAAAGCGTTTTGATCCATCAACTGAAGGCTATTCTGGGAAAGCTGGCAGTAAGCATAGAATAGATGAAAGGCCAAAAGAAAGAAGACAGAGGCATGATACAGAATGAATAACTGTGATGATCATTTTGAATATTTTATTTTGTTTAAAGTACAGTTTAAATAGGCCGTTTGCACAATGACATGTTTTTACTACTAAGACCAGAATTCCTTTCTTTTTTCTTTCATACTTAAATTTGGTAATCCTATTTAAAAATGACAAAAGCCCTAATTTGCACAAGAAAACAATACCCTGTTCAAGGATTCTGGTAGTGGTAGCTACCACTCAACTCTCTTTAGCTGTGCATGCAGGTTTAAAACACTTCAAACCAGACATATTTATCATTAATATCTGTTATCTGTTGTTAATTTCATAAACTTGTCTGATTCACATGAACTGTAACAAAAAAGACTGGAAACAGTCTCTTATTTTCTTCATTTAGTCACTTAGTATGGTGATGCCACGTGCAAGCTGCGAGATACAAGGGCGCAAGCCCGAAGAGGGAGAAATCTCTCTTTTCTCATTTCTTGTCTGGCTATGCACTCACCATTTAAGAACTTGACAGATCTAAGAAAAAGGTGGACTGCAAGCAGTCTATTAATACAAACATATGTTTTAACCAAGAAGAGGTTGCCTTAAGGCAATGTGTATTAAGAATGTATCCATCAGGAAATTGAGTAATTTTAATTGTCTGTAATAACACCAAAGAAAATTCCTTACCAGAGCCTGAGAAAATAAAAGTGAAATTTAATAAAAAAGACATTTTTCACACGGAATTTTTAGAATTTTATGTGTGTTTTCACAATTCTTGTGAAAATTAACATTTATTTTCTCGGGCTCCCATAAGAAATAGTCTTTGGTATTATTACATCTATAGCCCTTGAAAATGTACAAAAAAGGTGATATTGTTTAAATTATTCTGGTACAAGGTTTTTGTCTACTGAAAGTTTACTCAATTCCATTTTCATGATTTTTACGAGTAAAATTTTCTCTAGTGTAAGGCCGAATCCTGTGTTTTGATTAGCTACCTTGGCTGCCCACTTGGGATTTCCTGCTTTGGTCCCGCAAGAAAAATTTCTCTTTTTGGCCATATAATAAATCCTATATTGACCAAGCTTGTTTGGTCAAGGTAGCTGGATGTTACCCATGTTCATGTTTTGTTTTTTTTGTTTTTTATTTTTATTTTTATTTTTATTGACCTTAACTTTGTCTTAGTCCATAAAAAAGCAAACAAGAACTTGGCCAATAGCCAGCCATCTTTACCTTGTGCTTGGGTCAAATTTTCAGGCAAATATCATATTGACCATGACTAATGAAATTTACCTCTTACTGGTACCATGTTGACTCAACACTTCTAGCTTAAAACTCTTTGAGTATCTTATGGATTAATTAAAAAAGCCTAAATCATCACAAATTTTGTTATAGTAACAATAATTAATTGATAACAGAGCTTTGTGTCATCCAATTCAGTCTGTAATTACATTCATGATTAAACAAATCAAACTCCCACTATTTGATCGTCCAACTTTATTAATCACTTCTATGATTACAGACTGAATGCTGACTCATCTCTACACTTCTCTTAGTTTCTTATTAAGACTGTGGGGTCAAGGGGAGCATGAGCAGCAATGGGAAGGGGAAGGACGGGAGATGACTGACAGATTCTATATCCTCTGCATTCATTTTTCCCCTTCCTATCATCCTTCATGCTCCCTTTGGTCATGCTTGTGGCGTTCCATCTTTCGTGTGTGATTCCCGCATCCAATTAGAGACTACTGGGGATGATTCAGGACTCCACTTAGTCCTACATCTGTGTTAGCCTAATTAATAATATTATAATTTTGTATTCTGTCCATTCAATGTTCTTATCTCCGCATTACTGGAAAAGTGTTGCTTGTTTGGAAAGCATCTCCAGGTTTTACTCCTCCAGTGTAGCTTGGTGAGGTCTCCCAAGGCCTGGTGGTGAATGTTGCATCTTCTTCTCCCAGCCAGTGAGTGTGGATGAGTTAGGACTTTACTTAATCCTGTAACCCATATTACAATAATTTATTTTGTGATTCTGTCCATTCACAGTTCTGATCTCCACATAATTGGAAAAGTGTCGCTAGTGTGGAAAGCATCTCCAGCTTTAAATCCTCCAATGTAGCTCAGTGAGGTCTCCCAGGGCCTAGTGGCAAATGTTTCATCTTCTCCCAGCCAGTAGCGGTGATGAGTCAGGGCTCCACTTATCCCTATCACCCTAATTAATAATTTTAATTTTGAGTTTCTGTCCATTCACTGTTCTGATCTCCACATAACTGGAAAAGTGTCACTGGTGTGGAAAGCATCTCCAGGTTTTAATCCTCCAGTGTAGCTCGGAGAGGTTTCCCAGGGTCTAGTGGCAAATGTTGCATCTTCTCCCAGCCAGCGAGTGGCAACCACTTGTCGTCCAACTGTGTCAGTGGTTTGTTTGGCTCCATGAAGAGTGAGCATGTGAAAAGCTATGCAATCACCAGGCTAAGAAAATAATAAAAATTAAGAAAATAGATTTTGAACATTTGATGAAATTTGTACATTACAATGAACTATTATTATAATTGATTTTTTTTTTAAAACGAAACAAAAGCAAAAACATTTCTGAGACAATAGGCCTTAAATTTTTGGGCTTAAAAAGCCTGCTCATGATCTTGTTCTAGTGATTTCCCTTCCCCTGTTATCAAAGTTGCCAGCAATTCGAGATGATGTTCAAACCTCAGGGGAACAACCTTGAATAGAGGAAAGGGAGTGGGTGAGTGCTATTTCTTGCAGATACGTGACTAGCAGTGATTTTAAGACACTCAAGGGAAACATGAGCAATGATGGTAAGGAGAAAGAGGGGAGATGACTGGAAGATTCTGTATCGTCTCCATTCATTTCCCCCTTCCCATCATTCCTCATGCTCCCTTCAGTCATGCTTCTTACGTTCCATCCCCCACGTGAGAGTGTCTCAACATTTTTGCAACTGGTTGTAGTCCACAAGTTCTTTTTGGCTTAGAGGGTAAAAACATAATTGACTGTCTCTTGAATACAGTTTCCTGTAAAGCTAGGGATAAAAATAACTTGGTCAATCTGCCATAGCCTCACCAAGGGTACTGATTGATGATGCAGTGGTGGAGGCAGGAAAGCAACTGCTCAATTTGATGTAAGCTTAAATTCTATCGCAGGCCAAGGAGTGGTGTTAATGGTAGTAGCAGTGGTAGTGGTGGCAGTACTCCCTATACACTCTGTAGTGGTGGTAGTCGAAGTGATAGTGGTAGTGGCAGTGGTAGTGGTAGTGGTAGTGGTAGAAATAGTGGTATTGGTAGAAATAGTGGTATTGGTACATTGTAGTGGTGGAAATAGTAGTAGTGCTAGTGGTAGTGGGTGGTAGTGGTGGTAGTAGTGCTAGTGGTAGAAATAGTGGTATTGGTAGTGGTAGTGGAAGTGGTAGTGGTAGTTTCTGTTCATTACTTCTACACATAAATTAGTCATTTTATGCAATTTTTTATCCATATGAATTTTGTGAGCTGTTTTTATCTGCTTGTTTTCTATTTTGAATAATTCTCAACTTGAATCTGCCGTTTGCCGTTTGCCGTATATGTGAAGCTTAAACTCTCTAACAGTTTTGGCAGTAAATTCAGTTAAAAATTCACCAGTACCTGCAAATCCCATGAGAACAGTTCATACTTGTCTGGTTCTCCATCTATGTTTGGGATATCATCAAAAGCTTCTTGTTTGCTTCTAGTGTTGGCATTGTCATAGTTGTAATTTTTGGAGGAGGCAAATTTCCTGGGAATGAACCACTTTCTCCATTTGTGAGACCCACCAACATATTTCAAACAGGAGACTTTAGAAACAGGAGTCAGTGGCAGCCATAATGAACAGTTCTGTGGATAAAATGAACATTTTTTTACAGTGTGACTACTATAACGGGAGCCACCTAGCCAAATTGGACCAATCAGATGACAGGAAAATAACAATACATTTGAGAAAGTTAGTTGTCAATCATAATTATCATAAAAAAAAATCAATAACAGGGATCAAAATCAACCAGTTACAACCTACAGACGAGACCTTTGAACCCACTGAAGAAAGCCTATGTTTCCTGAGAGGACTGTTAGTGTTGACGGAGGTAAAAAAAAATCTAATTGTCGCGGAAAAACAGACAGGACTTTCTTCGAGCATTGCAATCTCTAAGAATTTTCACTGACCAAGTGCGGGTGGGGAAAGTGTGAAATAGAAGAGAACTTTTACTTAGAACTTAATAATTACCTTCCATCCATTTACAGGGTAGTATGGTTGATCTTGGTGCCATGGTGTCCCACGAGTTGTGCCGGGATCTTTAGTGAACACATGTTCATGATAGAACACTGCAAACTGAAGAGAGGATCACGAAAAAAAAAAAACTTTCTGACAGAGCAGACAGATATATTTTGTGGTTCAATTTTATCCTTTTATTCTCCTTTGTTCTGTGGGTATGGTTATGTATAACAATGTGTTTGAAACAAAGAAAAATAAAATTTAAATCAAGGATAAAATTGAACCACAACATATACAATCACCCTCAAACTGAATTTGTAAATGAACATGAGTACAGAAGAACCTTCGTGATAGATCCACAACTGCCACGGCCAGGAAAAACTGGCCTAAATGGGTATTTGCCACTAAAAAGGGTATGGTTGTTAGGGGTCTTACTTCTTTAACAGGGTAACTAGACAATTTCACTATTATGCATCTTGAACAGGGTGTCCTTTTGAACCGAAGGTTGACAATGAGCGGTTCACATTACCCACACTTTTTTTCCATAAAATCTAATTAGGTGATGTTAGTTTGAAAAACTCCTTAATTCTGTATGCAAAATGAAAGAGGTCATAAAAAGTTACAAACATTACCGAAGATTCCCGAAGATGCTATAATGATTTCCTAGGGTTGCCAAAATATGTAGCAATGTGAAGCACGAAATCCTGGCACCATCTTGCCAAGATCGATCACACACATAGACCTTTGCAAGATTATTAAGGAATAGAATCGTGAGATCTTGACGAGATAACCTTATTAGTTGCCTTTGTTTTTGTAATTGTGCGTTACCTGTGTAAAATTGTACAGTATGTGTGTGGTAGAAGTTTTCCATCTGAAGGTTTATGACGCACTTTTTTTTACTTATAAATACAAGATGGTTTGTAGGTATACAATAGGAAATCTGTGTAAATCTACCCCCTTCCCTCAGATAAAAACAGGGAGGGGATAATCTGCAGACTGCAAACGGGAGGGGGTGGGGGGGGGACGGGTTCTTCCATCCTTTAATAATTTCCCATTAATTTTTTTGCCTTGACATCCTGTATACTGTTTGGCTTTATCTCTCTGGTCTCCACTACTTCTGATGAAACGGATATGAAAATTAATCAGGCTTTGATTAAAAAAGAAAATACACACGGCTGATTATAACTAAATGTCCCCCAACTCTTAACTTTTTTCCACCCACGTGTTCTACTTTTGTTCTCTTAGTGGATGAAACAAACCTCAGACATCATCAGTTTGCCGGCAATTTCTGCAGCTGGTGACGAACGTACAAATTCCTCAAACTCTGGGATCCGACGCCAGTTGAAATAATCATTGAAGTAGAACGTCTGTGAATCCTCGCTTTTCAGCCATTCGCCATCTTTACTGGGGTTCGCATGATTCGCACCAACGCCTTTCTTCAGCTTGTCGACCCATTCTCTGAATGCTCCCCTGACACACACGACCCCTTGCTCTTGGAATGTCTTTATTTCCTGTACTGTGACAAGTTGTCGTGAATCCAAAGACTTGAACAGTCTAGATTTAGAAGAACTGAAAACACTAAATATACGCGACATTTGATTTCTATGGATGTGCCGGCGCCGCGCGCGTTCACCAGGACCCTTTCTCCGCCCCCTGTACAGTAGCCTGCGTGGCAGGCGCAAAAAGGGGAGGGGGGAGGGTCCCTTCCTCCCTATCCCCTATCCCCTATCCCCTACCCCTTTCGACGCCTGCTACGCAGGCTATCTGTACAGCCCCTCAAATGATCCCGATCCCGAAATGATCCCCAGCCCCGATTAGGGATCATTTCGGGGTCGGGATAATTTCGGGGGCTGTACAAATCCCCCAGAATCCGCCATTTCAGTTCCTATTTCCACACCCCAATGATCCCCAGCCCCGATTAGGGATCATTTCGGGGTCGGGATAATTTCGGGGGCTGTACAAATCCCCCAGAATCCGCCATTTCAGTTCCTATTTCCACACCCCAAGAGCAGGGCAGGGAGGGGTAGGGGTACTCAACGAATTCTTTTTTAGGGAGGCTCCCTCCCGAGGTTACCCTGGGTACCAGAGGTTTTTCTCGCATGCGGCGGGAATTTTCGGTGTTGGCCGAAGGCCGACACATCTTCGGCCGTAGGCTTTTCGCGCGGGTCACTATAAAGACTTGACAGAAACCGGAAACTGCGCTAGAAATAGACTACGAGTAGTCCCCATTTTTCCTCAGGGATAGTAGAGCCTTTTCTAGCGTGGGGTGATTTTCACGCGCGCTCGCGTTTCGCTCGCTCTACTATCCCTGAGGAAAAATGGGGACTACTCGCAGTCTACGCTAGAAAAGTCTCTGCCACCCACGGTATCCCGAGGTTAGCCTGTACATAGCCTGCGAGCCGCAGGCGTATTTCCGGTCGTCGCTTCTCTCCCTCTTGGCGGGTGAAACTACAGGCAAAAAAAACGGATGCTCTCGCAGGGTAGCCTGTACCCAGACGTTACTTTAGTTTTCTTTTCGTTCTTTTCAAAAACATCGGCGAGCTCGCTCGCTGTTTTTTTATTTTTCTTCATCCGCGCTCGACGGTCCAGTTCCTTTACCCTTTATCCTTTCATATACCAACACCCCTTTCACACACCTACTTTAGAACAATGAATCCCTTTTAATCTGCTGTAAATGTACCGTCTTTTTGATATGAATAAACCACAAAACCAGGACGTTTTCTTGTCTCCTTCCCACCCATCAAATGCGTCTGTTATCCCTTTTAGTTACACAACGAAATGGCAGATTTACCTACCCTTTCCAGTAGACGGCAACTAGTAAAATCGCCTACCCATTCATTACTCTTTCATACACCTAAAGTCTTATTAGAGATACCCATTTCGGACAGACCCTCCCGGAAAAAGCCATTATAGGGTGAAGTCTACGGGAAGAAAGACGGCATTCCATTGGGATGTTCTGGATCAGGATCAGTGATTCGAGATTACTCGGATGATTTAGCCTACGAGCAGGCTCACGTCAAGTAATGTGTGTCTTAGCGAGTTCACTGTACTACAATACATCAAAAGTACAGTGTCTACAATGGAACCCCATTAATACGGTCACCAATGGTTCAAAAAAATTTGGCAGTATTAACAGGGTGGCCATATTATTGGGGCGGGTTCGAATTTCATGAATATGAGGGCCGAAATGACAAATACACCGTACAGCACATTCGCATTTCGTGAACAACTGTTCTCAATAATAAACAACCGGAATGTAGATATCAAGTACAGTAATAAAAAAAAACTACTTAAAATTTCCCTTCAGTACATAAAACACTTTTAAAATGCACTTCAGTTTAAAAACAGTACAAGAACAGGCTCACACCACTAGGTCAATAATAAAATTGACATGTCACAGGCATTTTAATTTTCTGACTTTCGAACAAGTAGCCGTAGGGTGAAATTCTTAGAGATTCTACTGCTTGGGATTTTAAAATGTGGCAGTTGGCTGTATGAACGGGTGACCACACTAACAGGGTTTTTTCATAAGGAAATGTATGGCAGTGTTGCCGGGCCAAAAAAAAGTGGCCATAATAATGAGGTGACCGTATTACCGAGGTGGCTATAAGGCGGGGTTGCACCGTACTAAACACAGTGCCATTATCAAATAATATTAACACAGTAAAAACCTGTGACTAAGAACCTGCATTTTCTCAAGCTAGCCACAAAATTGGGCTATTTAGGTTCGTAAATACTCAGTTCTTATTTTCTGAAGAAAACAAAATTACATTGTAGCTAAGAGTATTTAGTGGTATATAGCTCATCCTTTTGGTAAAACCTGTATTCCATTACAGAGTTTGGAGTGATGAGACACCTATGTTTCCAAAGAGGATTTTGAATGTTGACTTATCTTATTTGCCTAAGGGTGCAGGTTCTTATTTTCTATAAATGTCTATAAAAAAATTGTTTTATAGACATAAAAAAATAAGAACCTGTTTTAAATTTTAGTCTAGCAGGTTCTTAATAACCAGGGCCCAGTTGTTCGAAGGTCGATTAGCACTAACCCAGGGTTAAATTTTAACCCGGTTCTTTTATTCTTTTCATCAAAAGCATTTTCTCAGACAATTTTCTCTATTCTCTTTAGAGTAGTAAATCATCAAATTATTGACAAAAAGAATTAAACTGAATTTGCTTTCATATCTGAATTCAAATTTCGAGCTAACCCTTGAACAACTTGGCCCAGGTTCTTAGTCATCACTTTTTACCGTATTTCTCATCTGGTCAGTGAGGGCAGCATCTAGTAAGGGAAGGTGCTCACTTAAAACATTTCATTATTAATTCATTTTTACAAATAACACAATATTATACATTTTTCCCTCTTTTCTTTAATTTATTCAAAAACAGTAGCATTGATTCACGAAGAAAGTTACTATTTAAGGTCTAAATATGTCCCTTTCCACAGAAAATAGATGACGGTAATAGCAATGGCAACAACTATGTTACATTTTAGCATTAACTGTGATTAAAATCAATGAACACCATATTGTAGCTAGGGGGATGGAACCATAATTAATCTTCTCATAATTAGTTTATGATCCGACATGCAGCACTCACTCAGCAGCACTCTTATGAGTAAGTACCATAGTGTAAGAAAACAGTCATGTCATTATTTTTGTCAGCCCCATTCACACCAACAATGTTTAAAAGCACTTTGGTTAAACAAGGTTTAAATTTGTTTTCTTTATAACAGCTATGTACTGTACTTTTAATGACTAGTTTTCTGTTTCGGTCAGTTACTATTTTTCATCTTTTTTCAAAACTTCATTCAATTAAACATGATTACTTAGTGTGAATGGACCATAAGGAACTTGACAAAACTGCATTCATAATGTTACCCAGGAATGGAAGGCACAAGGCATATTTAAAATGGCTTACACATTAGCTTTAACACTCTCACAACACTGCAATGAACCAAATGTTCTTAAGAGTTGAAAGATTGCCCAAAACTGGTTTTGAATAATTATTTTTACTCAACATCACATAAACATCCATTCGATCTTTTTGAAATAAATTGTCCACAAGTACAGTGCGTCACAAAAGCACACAAACAGAACAATCTCTACATACAATGTAAGAAAATGGATGGCTTACATACATGAAATTGAAAGTAATAATGAGAGAAATCACAGTGGCCTGTTCCAGGCTCCGAGATAATTGGGTCTACGAAATTGAGAAAGAGCAAACATGAAATAAAAAAGGAGAAAACTGGGGAGAGGAAGGGCGGGAAAGGTCACACCCTTTCTTTTTCCCACCACTGCTTCCTTTTCCTAGATCACAAACTCATTCTTTTAAGTGCGTTTTACTTATGCGTCATCCCCACTATCTAAGACCCTGGAACAGGATACAACCACAGTTGTTTTAGTGTAAATGAATGTTTTCACTGTTTTCAGCCCAATGGCCATTCCCAAATGTGTCTTGTTGCATATAAACTTTTTCTAACTTTTACTTTTAGTTTTTTCTCTTTTTCAACTCATTGGAAAGCCAATCAAGACCTTCATATAATCCATCTCCGCTTGTTGCACACGTTGCTTGGATGTACCACAAACGGTTTCTTAAGCTATGCAAGCCTAATTTGTCCGTTATTTCAGCTGCATTCATTGCATTTGGTAAGTCCTAAAAAAAGAATAATAATAAATAATGTAAGCATAATGATACTACCGCTGTTCCAAAAAGGTTGTACAAAAATATTGTTAGGGTCACTCATAGCGCACTGACTACAGACTATTAAGAGCATGGGCTCTTGTTCTTCGTTCTTGGTGTTCACTGATAACAGATAAGGGTAGAGTAGACTAGAATAACAGTCAGTACAAAATGCAGATGGTAGACTGCTGCAGACCATTGTTTTCACCATGCAAATGAGGACGTGACAACTATAGTAACTTTGTTTTCTAACTCTGAAAACAATCGTCTGCAATCTGCATTTTGTACTGTCCAATTAGAATAACTTTGTCCCCCTGAAGTTTCTTTGAGGACCCTTATTTTCCAGCAGAGGGGTCCCTAAGCATGCGACTGGGGAGAGAATACTGATGTCTGTATGATTATCATTACTAGTACAGTCAAACCTCCTGTAAGCAACCACCCAAGATGCAAAGACTTAGTAGTCACTTACAAGAATCTAACCACAGGGGTCTTTTCCGAGAAGATGCGTGGACAAATCATCTTTATGGTTAATAATAAATTGCATGCAATTTCTAAGTTACAACATGTAGAGTTCCACGTTGATTCTAAAATTCTTTGTATATAATTCAAAGTAGCATAGTACACACAGCAAACATAAGAGATCAGACAAATTGTCATGTGGTCACTTACAAGAGGTTAAAAAGGGTGGAAAATTATTAAACCATAAGCCCCAGATAATGCTTGCGGTTCCCTATGGGAGGTGGTCGTTGACAAGAGGTTCCAACTGGAAGGCTCTGACTGGGAAAGTTTTGGTGTTTTGGACAGGTGGTCATATATGGAGGTTCGACGATATAATAATTCTTGGCTTGCAACCACGTAACAAGGGGGTCAATATGAATACAGTGACACCTGTATTAAGGGAACACCCTCGGGGAATGCTGTGGTGTCCGCTTAATACAGGGTGTCCGCCTAATACAGGTTTCAATAGATAAAGTCATCTGAGGTGTCAAATGCCACTCAAATGAACAGTGGAAACGTTTAGCTGTGCTCCCAGAGACTATGACGATATACGTTTGCAATAATGTCTTTATTTAAGTGGACCAATTGATCAAAGTACCATAAACATAGATTGCAACTCAAATTTGAAGAAATCAGACGAGTGAAACAAGCTCTATACAAACAAAACGAAACAGAAAACAATACTGTACTGTGAAACTAATCAAATAAGTTCGTCAAGTCACGTTTTTTAATGTAAACATTGAAAAATTTGTGGATGGCAATCTTTCGCATTTCCGGTGTCTGGCATGTTGGTTGATGGAATTCAGTTACAACTGTCCGTTTAATACAGGTTGGAAATAATAGAAATGACCATTTCAGGTACTTTTTAGGGGTGCGCGTCCGCTTAATAGGTGTCCGCTCAATAAAGGTTTCATTTAAAGAAAATAGGGGAAATACATTTGGGGACTTTGGCTACTGTCCGCTTAATAGAGGGTGTCCACTTAATACAGTGTCCGCTTAATACAGGTTTCACTGTATAATTTTTTGTCAAAGAATTTACATGAAAATAGAGTTAGTTCCCAGGGGAGGGAAATGCTTCTGTTCTTGACCTCCAACATTGCCGCCGTGACATTATGTACAAACCAGCAGTAATTGTTTATACGACTTATGTATTTATTCCTTATTGCCATATGTAATTAATGAAAACACTTTGCTGTCAGACAAGATCCATTAAAAAAAAAAATTCCGGACGAAGGAAATGAATTTTGTACGAATATCCCTCGTATGCTCTTGCTCTTTAATAAATAGGTTAGTGGAGGAAGATTAAACACTTGATATAATAAAACATTACAGGAACAGGTGTCGACATTTTATGATATCGTTTGTAAAAGTTTTAGTTTTTTTCTTGATAATTTTGTACCTGTTTGTTGGCAAATACGAGAAGAACAGCATCTCTGAGTTCATCTTCATTCAACATTCTGCTTAATTCTTCCCTTGCTTCTGCTACTCGTTCACGATCGTTGCTATCCACAACGAAGATTAGACCTAAACAATACATACAAGAATGCTTATCTGCCAATTCGCAAACATGAGCTACTAAATGCAAAGTGCAAAGCGAATCAAAGAAATAATGGTCGTAAACTACATTTTGCTACCTTGGGTGTTTTGGAAGTAGTGTCGCCAAAGTGGTCTAATTTTGTCCTGGCCTCCGACATCCCACACTGTAAAACTAATGTTCTTGTATTCAACTGTTTCTACGTTAAATCCTGCAAACAAAAGTTGACAAACGTGTTACATGACTGATATAATAACATGATCCGTGGAATAACCCCCGAAGAGTAACATAACGTTAACTTAAGTTTACCAATTGTTGGGATGGTTGTAACGATTTCACCAAGCTTCAACTTGTAAAGAATCGTCGTTTTCCCGGCGGCATCAAGACCAACCATGAGAATTCTCATCTCCTTCTTGCTAAAAAGACCCTTGAACAAGCTAGCGAAAGCACCCATGACTAGTAAAATTGACGTTCAACCCGACGCTTGTTACGGAGGAAATGGCGGCGACCTCTCAGGTATGCATGCCATATGAGAAGTCACGGGTTGTACCACAGGAATACCAAGCTGTTCAGTTCAACTGAGCTGAGAAGTAAAAAGACAACGGAAGAATTTCAAGGAAAATACCCATAGCACTGTATGTCGACCCTTTTAATGATATTTTTGGAAGACTGCACTTTTCGCCTATTGTCTTTCTTTGCCTATCACTAGAGTGTAGCTCTGGCCCTAAGGAAGGCTAATTTTGTTAGCCGAAATATTGGAACCGCATACCTTTATGACCGTAAAATTCCGAAATAAGCCTCGGGGCATATATTTTTCAAAGGCCCTTTTTGGCTAGCCTGCGTAGCAAGCGTTTCCGCGCAAGTTCGTCGAGAAAGTTGGGAAGAGAGCAAAAAAAACCTTTTCTTATCGCTTCCGCTCTAACTTTCGCGCAATAAATCGATTGGAAACGTTTGCTACGCAGTACATACTTTTTGGCGGGCTTATTTTTGGAGGGGCTTATCTACGGAGGGAAATTGGCGTTTCAAAATCGATTGGGGCTAGCCTTATAGTTCGAATGAAATTTACCGATTTTTCTTTGTTTTACTTTGTATTTGAGGGCAATTTTCCAAGTACAAGCACACGGGGGGCTTATATTTGGAGGGACAATTTAACGGAGGGTTTTTTGCGTTACTGGTTTGGGGGGCTTATATTTGGAGGAGCTTATACATGGAGGGACCTATTTTCGGAATTTTACGGTAGTTTTTCTAGTTTGTTCAAAAGCTTAACAGTGGGATTTTAATTTTCTTCGAGGGCTAGCTCCGGACCTTTTGGGCTAGCTCCGGACCTTTCGGATTTTCGATCGGAAGGTACGAGGAGAAGGGTGAATCTTTCAACCTTTTCGCTGCGAAGTTTGAAAGCGGAGCGATGCGATTTTCTGGGGGAAAATCGCTGCGGCGCTGGAGCCCTTTCTAAACAAGGATTCCTCCCTTGTCCTTCTATTATTAGGAACGTAAACGGCGAACTCAAAATCCTTCGAAATCGCTCAAAAAACCGCTTTTGAGGTTAAGGTAATTCAACGTTTATTTGATTTTGATTTATAGGGAATACTAACGGTAAATCACAGGGTACCCAGACATTGTGCAGGTGCCCTGTGCTGCTTCATAGGATTTTGGAGTAATTCTCATAGGGGGCGTCTATTAGACAGGGGTAGGGGGCGTTTAGTAGAGAGGGGTATCTAATAAAAGTTTTACAACCTAAAGGGAGCGTTTATCAAGCTACGTGCAAACGGACGCGACACTGCTGGGAGTTGTTGCGTCCGTTTGCACGTAGCTAAAAGTTTGACCGGTTTCAACCTTTGAGCAACAACTCCCAACAACACGCCACAACATTCATCAGGGTGTACAAACAGACGCAACATGTAGCATCCAACAATGTTGGGAGCTGTTGGTCAACAATGTTGCGTCCGTTTGCACGGGGCTTTGTTAAGGAAAGCGGGGGCGAAAGGGGTGTTGGGAAGAGGAGAGCTCACTTGTCTCCAGCTCTCGCGCTTCTCGGGAAAGCCTGAGGGAGGCAGTTCCTGTTCCTCGTTTTAGTCACACCCGCTCTTATGCGGCTGAAGTAGTGCTTCATACCCTGTGTCCCCTGGCATCAACAATGCCATTTTCTCTACAACACTGGCATTCTACTTCAGTGGAGTGAATCTTTGTGTACAAAACTTTGCGGCAATTTTTTTTCTTTGCAAATCGTGAGAAAAAGAAATGTTATTGACACGCTGAAAAAATAAAACATTTACTAGCCTGCGTAGCTGGCGCTTTTGTTCGGGCGCACATACAAGCTAGTAAGCTTCCCGCCCCATTCTCTCTCACCCCAAGAAAAACGCCAGCTAAAGCAGGATTTCCCAGGAGTGGTACGAGGGGAAAGTATAGCTACAGCACTTGGAACATTTTTAAGAGCCGTGTGAAAAACCAGAAAACGCTGAGGTAGGCATCTCAAGTACATGAACATTGCAATGTTTTTCAGATTTCAATCTGATTTTACATGAAACAATATCATTAATTCCTTGCAAAGAATAATAAAATGACTTTGCAATACATTTGAAAAATAATGTAAATTTAATGTTCAATCATTGTTATCCTAAATTGCTATAGACAAAAGAGAATCTAGAAAGTAACCCAGCACAAAGAGCAATGATCCAGTGTTTACACTTAAGGCAAGAAAATCAAGCCATTATTCCTAAATGCAGGATTTTTCACTCATCATGGTGATTATGGTACTGCACATACAGCATCGGACCGCTGTGAAAATCTCACGTTTGTGTCTCCACGCAACAATAATTTTGAAAGAGTTGTATGAATAACTTCAAAATAATGCTCATGTTTTAACTCCCAAAAGAAACTGAAGACAATGCTTATGCAAAATTGTGGGGTGACAAACAAAGAACATTATGGTATGTTACGGTGTTTTCTGTAGTGGTCAATTGTCTTGAAGTTTTCAGGAAATTCCTCTACAACTAAACTATGGTGGCAAGAGATAACTCATAGCTTGATATCACTTGGTGCCTCCAGTTATCAAAGGGTTAGGTCATCAGAAGAGTTTATTGCTGCTAGAAAGTGGAACATAGAAAATGCAAACCACACAAAATTTCAAAAAACTTTGTCTTCTTAGTCTGCCAATATAGTTACTAGATGCCAAGTAATTATGTAAGGCTGTGCAAAGAAATGGCTTTTAAATGACACAATCTCTTAAAATGAAAAAATTACAAACCCCAGATATTAATTCTCCAGACTGGCCTCAATACATTGAATGAATTGGTTGAGAGATTTGAAAAAAAAAAAAAAAGATCAAAGCATTTTTCCTTTAAGTTATCCTAACCTTTTCTCCTAACTATGGTTAGGGTAAGTGTTATCAGCTGAGCTGAAGGCCGAGGCTGAAAATACTTACCAAGACCTAGATTATTTAGGATATCACAAAACCCGAATCCAGTAATAACTATTGTTTTATTATACACTGCTTTGAACAAAATAAGGACAAACACAGCACCGCTTGCAACACAGTTTGACATTACTCTTAGAAAAATGGAATGTGCGCACAACCTACAGTTTAGTAAGTTATCTGCTACTAATCTGTAGGTTGCGCTGATTTCTGAAATTAACTGTAGGCTCTTAGCCAATGAGAAGACAGATAGTGACTACAATATATAATAAAAGGAGAAATTTGATGTTGCTCACTCTTGGCACTTGAAAGGTTAACTCTGAAGAACTAACAGGCCGCATTTTTGATTTTTTTTTTTCAGCTGTTCTATCTCACATATTTGCTTTGTTACTGAAATGGTCCTTTACATTTCATTCAAAAACTCATTAATAATTCATAAAGAAAAAACAAAAGACGTTAATCTTTAATGGGAGTGTCTTTAAATCTGATAGACGCGACTTAACTTTTTGACTGATTTTTTAGACCAAAATAATCCCAAATATAAATATAACCCCAAGAATGAGTTGATCTATATCAGAGATTTTGAAGCCATTCAGAAGACTTGCAGTCGTGTATTATCAGGTGTAAAAACTCTCGGCTTAGACTCGAGTTTTTAAACCTGAAAATACACTCCTACTAGATCTTTAAACAGTACCTAAACTTGGTGGCTAACTCCCGATGGCAGAAGTTGGCTCAACACTGTGTCTTTTAAGTCCCAACATCCACAAACAAATTCTCCAGACTGTTCTCCATACATTTTCTTACAGAATTAGTTCAGATAATTATTTTAATGAAAGATCAAAGCATTTTTCCTCTTTGCGACCATTTTATTAACACTCTTCACCTTTTCTCTTGGTTATGCATTAACAATGTTAGCAAAAAAATCGACGTCAATCACTTTTGGGGCTTAAAAGGAACCTTGCCTTGTACTGTACATATCTGACAAAAAAACTAAAACTTGAAAGCCTCATGCTGTGAACTCTCAAACCAATTAACAACACAAAACATCAGGCCCCAGTTTTTCAAAAGGTGGATAACGCTATCTAATGGGTAAATTTCTTTCCAGTGGATAGCGCAACTGTTTGTCCCACTATTTATCCACTAGGTAGTGACTTACCAAGTGGAGGGCACTATCCAACTTTTGAACATCCGAGGCCAGTAAAATAACATACATGTAATCTGCTCAAAAAATAAAGTAAGGACTGTAATTCTTCTTTGACATAAGGAACTTTGGAGTTTTCACGGCCAGAGTAACCTTCTACCTATTATTATTTCATCGTGATTCAGTTATGTTACTTTGCATTTTTCAGCTGATTAGAAAGCCAGTCAAGTCCTTCATATAAACCATCACCGCTTGTTGCACAAGTTGCTTGAATGTACCATTGACGATTTCGTAAGCTGTGCAGGCCTAGCTTATCAGTAATTTCGGCAGCATTCATGGCATTTGGCAAATCCTGAAAAAAAAACATACATAACAAAGGACTGTGAGTCACACATAAGAATTCAAGAAAAAACGCGAGTAAACAAAGCAAAATTATTTGAACTCCCAAAGGGTAAAATTTTGTGATTTGTTGTTAACATAGAGAAAATAAGTAGTGAAAGGAATACATCTATGTAATTAAGGAGGACACTCAATTTAGCTACAGTGTGTGAGAGCTGAAAGCAATAATTTATTGAAGTTTAAATGCAATTTGGTTTTCAATCCCTACAACTCTTCAGATTTCTTCTTTAATGGTCAGCATAAGGCAATTAAACTTAAATGATTCGTTAATCTTGGGGACATTCATGCTAATAATACACTGCCTAAATTCTGTAAAATAATGGTTATCCATATGCGCATATGATTCATGTTACAAAGTCATACATGTGCAATGCACACACTTGTCATGCAGAAACTGCTCCATTTTCTTCTTTACAGTTTTACCTGTTTGTTTGCAAAAACAAGAAGAATAGCATCTCTGAGTTCATCTTCATTTAACATCCTGTTTAATTCTTCCCTAGCTTCCCCAACTCGTTCACGATCATTACTATCCACAACAAAGATTAGCCCTAAATATGAGATAAGGAAGATGTCAGTGTCAGCATTCGAAATGTCAACTTTTAAATAAGTGTAAATCATAACGATGCTGTCGCAGGCAAGAGAACAACTAAACATAGTGGTCAAAACCCTTAACAAACAGCAAAATTGTTGATTGTCTGGGATTTCCCAATGTAACGAAACCTGGCTGGTTTTCACATGAGACTAATCCCAGACAGATTGAGAACTTCACTTTTTCCCAACCATTCCAGCTTCTGCTGACTAATGAACACTGAAATTAGTAGATATCCCTGGTGATCTGGGATGGTCAAGGCATTGGGGCAGTCAGAAGTATTGACAGTTTCCAGATGTATTCCAGATTTGGTGAATGGTCAGTGAGCATTCCTGGCACATGAAAACTAAAATTTGTGCTTTCGGGAATGTTGGATACGGAAGCAAGAAAGGTTTTCACTTGGTCGCAATCATTCCACTTCTTAGCTATAGCCTTTCCTCAGATAAATCAAAATGGCGGCTTGAAACAGAGCCATCTCTCTTCACTCATGGCCATAGGGATTTTTCACGGGAGACGCAAAAGCGATTCGGCCCCCAATCATTCCCTACTCATGACATAGAATTGTCTGGGATCTGGCCAACAAGAGCTGATTGGTCAACATAGTAACGACATAGTAATTTAATTCTTTTAGCAATTGTTGCCATATGACCCACAAAAGAAAAAAGCAGGGCTCGACAAAAGTGCTGTACGATAACTGTCACGCCTCTTCAAATTTGAAGTCAACCCTAATATACAAATCTGTTAATCCAAATGGAGGATCCTTGCATCAAACTTTTCATGATCTTTATACTCTAAATACTAATAATAGTTCAATGAATGTCAAGTTTGACATTTGAGAGATTGATGTGTTCTCCGGATTTCAAGTGACAAGGATTATCAAAGGATTTTTTGGGTTGGAAATTTTAAATTTCAGGATTTTTTCGGGTTGGAAATTTTGGCAGGTATTTTTTTCGGTACCTTGATTAAGTAGGGATTTTTTGGGATATTCAAAACAATCTGAAGATTTGTGATCTGATAGTTCCAACATATCCCGGCTGTGTAGTTCCGCGAATAAATTTTTTTCGGAAATTCAGCATGAGATCTTGGGGGGGTTAAATTTTGGTCCAGGGATTTTGGGTTTTGTTTGAAGCCCTAGAGATTTTTGGGGGATATGATTTTTGCCCCCATTCGATCATCCCTGTCGTTTGAAACCCGGAGTACCCCACCTGGGGGTGCAAAATGACCGTAAAGCGGACAGACTCTCTGATCCTCCTGACATATTTCTTCCAGTAAAATCCCGGATCCTCTGGGATTTTCCCTAGACATGAAAGCCAGGCTTTAAGAAGAAAACCGAAAAGTGAGTTAATTAGTTTACGTACCTTGTGTGTTTTGGAAATAATGCCTCCATAGCGGTCTGATTTTGTCTTGGCCGCCGACATCCCAAACTGTAAAACTGATATTCTTGTATTCAACTGTTTCTACGTTAAAACCTATAAACAAAAATTGAAAGTGGTACATTTCGATTGACGTGGATCAGTGAATAAAAAGAACACTGCATATCGAACCATCGATCAAGACATCGTATCAAAGCTACAAGAAATTTAAAATGGCGTCCGTCGGAGCGGTTGCATACCAATTGTTGGGATAGTTGTGACGATTTCACCAAGCTTCAGCTTGTAAAGAATTGTTGTTTTCCCAGCGGCATCAAGACCAACCATGAGAATTCTCATCTCTTTCTTGCCAAAGAGACCCTTGAACAAGCTAGCAAACGCACCCATGTCTAATAAAATTTGTCGGTCAACCAGAACTGAAAAGACGGGAAAACGTACGTCAGTAGTTACAGAAGGCACCACAAAAGGGAGGGAAAATTCTTCTGTAATAGAAGTCTTTACCCTTAAGACGTCAAGGTTTGAACAGAGGGTTTATGAATGGTAAATGACGAAATTCTTGCCGGCAAAATTCAACCACGTCGAGGAAACTTGTTGCTACTGAAGGGCGCGTCACATGTGCCACGTCATTGTCTAGGCAAGGGGGGTCCTTACATTGCCCTCAACCCACAAAACTCTGAAAACTGAAATGCTAAGAAAGTTTGCCGTTTTCTTAAAAAAATGTGGATAAAAACTTGACAACTGACTGAAAATAATGAATTTCATGTCAAGAAGAAGAAAAAAATTTCATAGAGTGAAAACTATTGAGGATTTTAGTGACCATTTTGATAGCAACTGTAAGCGTGACGGAAATGAGTGGGTTATACAGCATTCTGCAACGATGCGTGACAAAGGAATCCCGGAAGTCAGAACCGGCTGAAATCTTGCAAAGTCGGCAAGTTTAAACTATAAAACGAGTAGCAAACGAGATGCAAGTTCCCAGACATCTTCCAACTTGTTAGGGAGCAGATTTGTTGGTAAAGATGGTCACTCTAGTCTTGTCTCTAACGAACACGACATTAACGTCATTATAAACTTCCTCGCACATTCCTTCCGTTGAACTTGGGTGCTCTGTGCTACCTCGCTTCCTCGCCGAATCGTTTTTCGCCGTTGAAGTACTTGAAATTTTTAAGTCAGAGTTTTCTCCCGTCGACAAACTCTCATCATGGGAGGTGTGTTCGCTAAACTTTTCTCTGGTCTTTTTGGCAAGAAAGAGATGAGAATTCTCATGGTTGGTCTTGATGCTGCCGGGAAAACGACGATTCTTTACAAATTGAAGCTTGGTGAAATTGTCACTACCATTCCAACAATTGGTAAGCTCTTCTGCTCTCGGTTTTTTAGACACCATGTCGTTTTATCGTATTTATTTTATCTACTACTCTATGTCAGTAACGTAACGGCGTTTAAATTTTTTGTTTTTAGGTTTCAACGTAGAAACAGTTGAATACAAGAACATTAGTTTTACTGTATGGGATGTCGGAGGCCAGGACAAAATCAGGCCGCTTTGGCGACACTACTTTCAAAACACCCAGGGTATATTTTCCGAATTGCTTTCGTAATGTTGTATAGTAACTTTTATTTCTTCTTCTTCTTCTAAAGCTTTAACTCGTAGCGTGCTTAAACTGTATTCATAACCTGTTCTATAGGTCTAATCTTTGTCGTGGATAGCAATGATCGAGAGCGGGCCACTGAGGCGAAAGACGAATTGGTGAAGATGTTGAGTGAAGATGAACTCAGGGATGCTGTTGTCCTTGTTTTTGCAAATAAACAGGTGAATAATAATTCATAGCTACAGAAATGGTGTAAAACCTTGGTTTTTTGGTAGCTCGGGTCGAAAAATTTTGTCTTTAACTTAATTTCATACTAATATATACGACAAAAGTCGGTTGCAAGCAAACTTGCTGCACAGGTTTACCATCCTCTGTCGACCCTATGCAGTTATAAAAGTAGGGACCTTAAGATACACAGTTTCTACCTGTGGGTACGTGTAGGCGAACATAACACAGTTTCTACCTGTTAGTACATGTAGACGAACATGTTTGCCATGTTGTTATTCAAAAGGAGATCATGATTTCCCAGATGTGATAATAGCATCACCTTTCTCCCCAGATGCCTAATCGTTTCTCTGGGATAAGAGGCAGTCTACCCACATTAACGGCTACACGTACCCATACCCGTACACAGAAATGATGTATTTTAAGGTCCCTAATAACAGACCTTCAGATTCACGACGGGGATGAGATTTAACTTAAACTTTCATCACATATTCTGAAAATATATCCCCAGGAAGCTGCATAAATTGTACTTTTTTTTTTTTTACCAGAAAAGTTCACACAGTTAGTTTTATTGAAGGAGATTAAGCCCTCTCCCAACTGCAAATTGAGAAACCTTTTAACAGTTTCGCTAACATAGCTATCATGTTTTTCCACCAAAATGATGCTGGCTCATGCACGCACACTACTTCGTATTAGAAAATCTTGTTCTTGTATTAATAATTATTTGTCCTCATCTTAGAATATGAAGGTCTCAAAAAGATTTCATATTGCTGTGCTTCTGTTCAGTAACAGAGCGCAGATGATGTCAATTTGTGTAAAGAAGTCTGAAAGTGGCACACTAGCCATGTGCTGGAAATTGTGTTACTGATACTCTTACCACGTCTTCTGTGTTCTGTTAGATTGATTTAGCAACAGAATGGGAACGTCAGTTGACAACGGCACGCGCAAATCAGACAACTGGCTTGACCAATGGCAGAGTGACAACTTGAGCACTGGAAGTCATGTTTAATCCTTTCCGCGAGCTTTCCAGTCGTCAACTGATGTTCCTGCCTGTTGCTAAAATATCAGCCTATTACTGAACAGATGCACAGTAACATGGCATCTATTTGTTTTATACAATGCACAGAAAAGAAAACATGTGACAAACATGGTGAATTTTAAGCCTGGTCTATACATGAGAAAGATGATTTAGTGGTATTCTATTACCCTGAAATAGCATTGACCTTGGGAAAGTTGCTTACTTTACTTGAATTGAGCAATTTTTTTACGAATTACACGACTTTCCTCAATGTTTTTGATGTCTTTAATTAAGGTATTGCATGTCACTTCTACAAAAGTAACAAAGGCGAGCCTATGGATGGAAACTTAAAATAGATTTTTATAAGTGAGACATCTGTAGTTTGAAAGAATAATACAATTTGAAAGTGCAAAGCAGTTATCCAAAACTTGTCAATTGAATCGATCAAAACATTGATGAAAGTAACTCTTGAGGATGTATGTTTTTCAGGATCCCCCTCCTATTTGGATTTCCAGAGCCATTAAACTCCCCTCCTATGAGATTTTCCAGCATTCCTTCTGTTGGGGGAGTGTGGATTTTTTCTGGAATAACCCATTTTACGAAATGAAATTTGGGGATTTTATTGAATTTTGATTTCAGTTGACTGTTCTGCGGGTAAGAGGCCAGGGTTTCTACAGTGTAGGTGGTGTCATTCAATCTTTTTTATACAGCGTGTCATTATGTTTTTTCAGGATTTGCCCAATGCCATGAATGCTGCTGAAGTAACTGATAAGTTAGGCCTGCATAGCTTACGTAATCGTCAATGGTACATTCAAGCAACGTGTGCAACAAGTGGTGATGGTTTATATGAAGGACTGGATTGGCTTTCCACTCAGCTGAAAAATAGGAAGTAATGTAAGTTTTCTAACATTTGCAGTATCTAACCTTCTTTGTGGGAAAAACGGAGAAATCCTACAAAAGAATTCCTTTGAGTTTGCAATGCAGCAGGTCCATATACTTGTAGTAGTATTAAGCTTAAGTTTTCAAATTGATGAAACTCCTTTGGCATTTCTGACTGACCAGAGGCATTTTAATGCATAAAATGTAGTCTTAAATTTTTAAAAATGAAAGAATGTTCCTATTCTTTAGGCAATGTTGTTGAACATTAGGGACTTAAAACAAAAACTTAGGCAATTTTGACCGAGATTTTTTAGGTGACATCAACCTTGTTCCCAGGGGGTTCTCTCCTATACTCATCCCCACAGAGTGAGAGAATATGGGAGGGGTGGGCAAGAACCCTGGGAAAGAGGTTGTAGTGACATTACCCCAGTGGTGAGTAGTCACCTCTACCATGTTACACCAAATTTTTGCAGTCCTGTGTTTAATTTTGTGAATGGAGATATTTTGTATTTTGTAAGACCAAATTTTTGCAATATTATTGTGAAATACTGGTTTTCAGCTGAGAATGTATTTTTTAATTTACTGGAATTACAACACTCGGGTTTTGTTTATAAACTACATGTGCCCACATTACAAGTGTCCCCTCATGCAGAGATGTATCCTGACAAAACAGCTGACATTTCACGATGCCATCACTGGTTGCCCTGCGAAACGACTTCTGAGCAACGACTGCAAAAATTCCAAGCTGATGACGTTACTACCCAGATCTGGGTATTGCTTCTGATTGTTTAAAGCAAATTTCTCTTGCGGCACAACCAATCAAAAGCACTAAACAGATCTGGGTAGTGACGCATCATCAGTATGGAATTTCTACAGTGGTTGCTGAGATGTCATTTCACGGGGAAACCAGTGGTGACGTCACAAATTGACAGCTGTTTTCTCGCACTAGCAGAGATGTAAAACATTTTAATCATTAGTATCACTCTATCATAGTAACATCAGTTTTACAGCCTATACTGGGGCTGATGATTGCTCCTGCAATCCATCAGCAACATTGTAACCTGATGCACCATGATCTTGTGAGTTAATTATGGCCAAAATTTCTTTTTCCACACTGGTATTCTGCTTAATTGGAGAAAATTTGTAGATTTTGAAAAAAAAGCAAAACTTACAAAAATTTTGTGACACATGGTAGGTCAGATTATGAGTAATTTGAAACTGGTGTAATTTTCATTGTTTTAGTAATTATATTTAAATAATTTGCACATAGTGATATTTGACCCAAAATTGTTTTCATGCCTGCAAAACACAGACTGGGGTCTTTTGAATACATAGTTTTGCAGAAGTCAATAGGAAAATACTGTAAGGTGTCTTCTGCCATTTTTGCCTCTGTCTAAGCCATAACAGCCCCTATTTGTTTTAAGTATGTTTTTTGCTGTTTATGAAACATTATTATTTTTGCTTGAAGAGTTTAGAGTACCTAGTACATAGTCTTGTTGTTCAGTTCATAATACAACACAGTCAAACTAGCTTGTAATAATATCAATTTGCCAGTAAAATAAAAATAACGAAAAATTGACAGTCTTATTGTGAAAATCGCTTGGAAATGATAGACACATTTCAAGGTTGTTTATGCTGTGTACCATAGGGTGGGATTAGGCTCCAAAGTCGGGGAAAAAGGCAAAACCACTCTGCTTGGTTCGCTCACTGATTTTTGCTGTCTCACCCCATTTTTTGCCTTTCCCCAACCATGGAGCCTGATCTGCATAACTAACTGAAGGACAAATTTGGTGTCATTTCTGCAACAACTGCACTTTGAGTGGCTTATTTGAAGCAATTTATTATTAACTGAGATGTGACTGGCCAGTATTTAGACGAACAATGGGCAAGGTGCAGCTTCTTTTGGGGAGAAGTGTTGGGTGACCACCCTCACAGTGAATGCATAAGGGCATGTTTATATGGATATGGGGGACCCCAGGTACATGTAGGTGAGGTAACCCACTTAGGTAGGGTGACCCATGTGTCCATATAATCTCTCATTTTAATTTGATCACCTTTACGTCACGGTTTTTTTCATCATTTTACCTCACCCATGTGGGGTCCCCCAACTCCATGTAAACAGGCCATAAGAGACTATAAACGAGTCTGTGGACGAGACCCTAGGGTGTGATTATTCAAAACAGATAATTTTACATAGTACTACAGTAAAAACCTGCGAGTAAGAACTTGGTTTTTAAGAAACTGTTAAGCCTAAAATTTGAAACTGGTTCTTATATTCTAAAATCTATAAAAAAAAATTATGTACATTTGGGCATATAGGATAAGTCAACATTCAGGATCCTCTTTGGAGACATAGGTGCCTTATTACTCCAACTGCAATGTAATGGTATGAAGATTTTATACAAGGAATTAAAGGCTAAGAACCACTAAATAATCGTAGGTACACTGTATTTTTAAGAACCTACTTAAGAACCAATTAATTAAAATTGTGCTAATTACCTTTATTTATGGGAAAATGCAGGTTCTTACTCACAGGTTTTTGATGTATTTTGTGTTTTTCCGCATTCTCCAGGATGAAATTTGAATTAATTTTGTTACATTTTAACTTTGGCCAGTGCTGGTAGAGAAAAGGTTAATACGTGGATTACAAAAGGTACAGATTCCTTCTTCACCAGACACCCAAAGATAAACAGGTAGAAAAGAAGACTGTGGTACAGTACATTAACCACATGACAGGGTTGAGGACATCTAAGAAAATGCAGCCAGCCCTGGTTGTTCAAATGTAGGATAACACCATCCACCAGATAACTCACTATCCACTGGATAGCACAATTTTTTTTTCCTAGTACTCATTGACTGGATAGTGATGGATAGCGCTATCCAATGTTTGGACAACTGGGCCCAGGGCACTTTTTTTGCTGCTTCCAACTTTCCCCAGCCAGTTTCACCAAATCCTGTCCCCCCTTCATAAGCTATAGCATGCGAATACAGCCTTTTGTCCTTGCTCCTCAACCCAAAAATCCCATAATGATGACAGACAATAAAACACAGAGCAAAAACACAAGGTAATTCTCAACTGTTACACTGCTTAATGAGTTTATTATTATTTAAAACTGTTCACTGGTGTACTGTGAGCTAGCCCTGAAGATATTTACAGTAACAGTAATTTTTTTTACAACCATTATTTTTCCTAGGTTTTGTTCATGTTGATTTAAGATGTTTTTTTGTACATCCCATGCTCCTCACATGATAATCTAGTCAGTCATTTTGTTAAATATTATCACCATAAGACAAAACTGAACATAATTAAGTCCAACTGTCATAGAATTTACAATAATCAGGAGCAACATCCAAATCTCTTGCGAGTTGTTTGCATACTTGTAGAAGATGTCCACTTTCTTTTCTGCGGATGAAACAGTTCCATGCTGTTTAGATATTCCATACCATCAGAGCCACCGACAATATACAGCAGACCATCTACAACTGCAGTTCCAACATCACTACGCCGCTGTTTCATTGGTGCAATTATAGTCCATGTGTTTTTATCAGGGCTATAAATTTCAACAGTTTCTAAGCTCTGTCCATTGCAGCCACCGATAGCAAATAGGTGACTATTGAGAACTGCAACGCCAACCAGACAGCGTGGCGTTTTCATGGGTGAGACTTGGTTCCAGATATTTGTCTGACTGTTGTAACACTCCACTGATGAAAGGTCAAAAATGCCATCATAACCCCCTGCAAAATTTAACAAAGATTCATAAAAATGGTGCCCTGCATGTAATTTTTCAGTGTCACATTTATCATTATTAATAAATTTTATATATATATTTTTAAATTTTCCATGGTGACCCAACACAGTGACAAAGGATGAAACAGGACTGGCATCAACCCCTTTATTACTCACCCCATCAAAGGTTCTACCACACCACCAGGGTCTATGCCCCTTATACTTTACGAACGGCAGTGTAGGTTCTTTTACATCTTTCAAGAAACAGAACATTGAAAGAGCTATGAAATAGAACCCACCGTTTTTCGTCCTTGTCCTAGAAGACTAGAATGTCTAACCATTTGCAGATGTCACAACAAAGGCAGCACATTCTCTTCAGTTATTTTAAGACCTTGAGTGTTGGTCCAGCTGGAGTTTGAACCCACGACCTCCCGCTCAGCAGACCAGTGCTTATCAAATTGAGCTAACCGGTGGCGGCAAAATAATAATAATAATAATAATATTATTATTATAATTGAAATACCTGAGGAGATTGAAACCCACTCATCATTTACCTCTTACATGTGCACATCTGTTGGTTTGTGGGCAAATCGCAAACAAAATTTCTGTTAAGAATGTCTCGTGTATCACAATTGCACAAATCTATTCCATTTCCTGTAAAATGACGTCTGGAGGAAGAACTTCAGAAATTTCATACTGGTGACATGTCACTTCTCTGATGAGGCTAGTGCTTCAGACTGGTTAAGGCAAATTTCCCTTGTGGCACGACCAATGAGAGGTACTACCCTGAGATCTAAGTAGTGACATATCACCAGTTGGAATTTTTGCATATATTCCTCAGATGTCATTTCATGGCTCATTTCAAAGTTGACAAGAGTGTAAATATTAACTGTCTAACAGTACTATGTAGCTATTTGGGGTACCTATTTAGACTGTTGATAACATTATGCTTTGTTATGTTTAGCTTGATTGTCTTTGTTTGCAGTTGTTTCTCTTGTTACTGTTCTAAGGTCAAAGTTACCTTACATGATGTTATTTAAGAATAGAAAAATCACAAAATTTAATACATTCCAATTCAACCTTTCCCTAAAAATCATGAAATTAAATACTCATGAAATATGGCTCATGATTTTTCGTGGAATTAAAATTATTACTCATGAAATTAAGAGAGAATATTAAGGTACATACCCACAGCATAGAGTTCACCATTCAGCGAAGCTGCCCCTAGCATGCTTCGTTCCGTGGTCATTTCGGTGATCATCTGCCATTCTGCCATACGGGGGTTGTACCGCTCCACTGTCTTAACAGTTGCCTGCCCATTATACCCGCCAACAGCATAAAGAAAGCCATCTAGAACGGCCACACCCACGCTACTTCTGTGTTCTATCATACTCGTGGTTACTGCCCATGCGTCTAAACTAGGATCATAATATTCCACCTATATAGAAAAAGGGAGATTTCAATAATAGTCTCCACACTCTATACACTTGCCAAAGTGGAAAATGGGCACTTAAAATCAATTTTTTTTATCTTTGGCAATCATTATTTTAATGTCCATCTTTTCATTACTAGTTGATTGCACTTTAAAGAATCTTACTAAAACGGCTCAATAGGCCTTTATAAGGTCTGCTATAAATCAACATTTAAAAAATCATATTTCCTTTGACTTCATGACCCTTACAGTACTGTGCTCTGAGAAAAATTGAACAGAGCCGAGTCCCCTAAACCTGTGAAATCCAGGGTGCCCAGCAAATCATTTCTATAGGAAACTAACATTTTAAAGTCATCCAGGAGGGATGGTTGGATGCCAGGGGCAATTGGACAATGCCAGAGCACAGCATTGCCTCACAAAAATTTAAGATATAATTATTAAGAGAAATTAGAGTCTGATCACAATTTTGTCAGAAGGGCATGATAAGAACTTGCTTTCTGATAGCCCAGGGAAAGTGGAGTGACCCATCAGGCTAGCATGTTTTAATTACCTTACATGTATTATAGGAAATTCACGCTTCATGAAATTAATGCGAATAGTCGCGTTAATTTCTTAATTAAGTAGAGCATTAATTTCTGTGACCTTAATTTCAATTATTTTACATACATTTCTGACATTCTTGACACCTAAGAAAGAGGAGTATTTTATCAGGGTGGAGATTTGCCAGTAACAGTGAAACTGTGAAGAACCGTCACGGCCAGATTTCTTCGCTGGATCCCCTTCGTATGTTTAGGGAAAGTACCATGAACAAAGTTTGCATTTCAGATTATCTGTTTACCTTTACTTCTTTTGTCCCAAGAAGTTTTTGTTTCTTTGTAAGCGACCCGTTAATTTCATTTTTTTTGAAAGTCGTATTCAACTAAATTCGCATTAATTTTATGAAGCCTTAATTTCCTATAATAAGGTTGCCCGACACAAGCAGCATTAAATGATAAGGTAAATACAGTTGAACCTCCATGTGCGACCACCTCTCATTCATGACCACTTCCCACAAGCAACCTTCTTTCCAAAACACCAAGATTCTCCTACTCAGATCCCTGTAATCAGCGCCTACTCAAACACAACCCTGACTTAGTACTTCCTTAGCCTGACAGTAGTTATTGTCCATTGTTTTTAACCTCGTAAGAGACCACTTTATGCAGGATGTGCCCTCTGTTCGCAGTATGTCCTGTGCCGCCCAGAGTATAACAAGAACTTTCATTGACAACATGGAACTATTCTTACACATAACTCAGAAATTGCATGAAATAACTTATCTTCTAAAAATTAGATGTGCTGAGACATCTTCTCAGAAGAGACCCCCTGTTTGTTGATTGTTAAGTTACCTTCTGTAGGTGTCCATTAGGTCTTCACATTAATGGTTGGTTGCTTACCGGAATTGTCAAACAGGGGTCTCTTCTGAGAAGATGAATGCCTTGATGCATCTAATTTTTGGAAAATGGCAACGGCCAGATAAAAAACACAAATTTACCTGATTTACAGCTGCAATTCCATCTGATCCACCTACAACATACAAAATGCCATCTAAAATAGCTGCTCCTAGTCCACGACGTGGAGTCAGCATTGGAGACACTTTGCACCAGGTGTCTGTAGTTGGGTTGTATTTTTCCACAGTCTTCACTGTATTTCTACCTAAAATATCAAGTATTCAAACTCTCAGACATTGGCAAAATATCAGTATGCAACTGAGACGTGTGGAGTTTAGTCATGACCAGGGATCCATATTTAGTAGTATTTTTCACAGTCGTCAGCCGGGCAAGTATGTCGAAAAATATACTTGCCCTGGCTAGATTTTACTTGCCTGTCATGAATAAATTATACAACTGTAGACATGAGAAGGGCAGTGACAAGTACGGAACAACATAATCAGTGTCTCGAGAGTGTCCTTATTTAAGGAAGTTATATCATTGAGACTTGGCAGTGAGAATTACACTTGCCTTCAGGGGATCTGAGGACTTTTCATGGATCTTGATCAAGTTGGAGTGTAATACTACACAAAATAATACTTTTTTAAGAGAACACCTCAGTCATGTTTGGAAGCAACTGGACCAACTTTGCAGAGCACAATGCCAGTGGCTTCAGCTTTTGTGGTTGGTGGAAAGTTAAGCAGCAGGTAGGGTCTTGGATGTTACATTTAAAACTCATTTACATTCAAAACTCTCTCGATGTTATGGTCGTCTGGGACAACCTGATGGCTGCTGAAATGGATCCCTGGTCATGAGGTAGGCATTTTTACACACCAGTTCATTGAGAACTGCTTTTTGCCATACTCTCACACTAGGCTGGTCAAACTTGTCAAAGTCAGTTCGAAATTGCTGCCTGGGCAAAACAAATAACAGAAATTTGAGTACACAGGAAATAACACCCCAGGGCCCTGTTTCTCGAAAGTCCCAGCAACTTTTTGGTCCCGAAAAGCTGTTAATGTTTGCCCTGTTTGCATTCAAGATCAAAGTCTCAATACTTTTGAAAGTGATTAGATGAAAAATTGACTGGTTTGTGAGCTAGGAAATGTGCTTCTTATCAACAGGTTTTCAATTTAAAAATTGCCTTTGGGCCCGAAAAGTTTCCGGGTCTTTCAAGAAACGAACCCCTGGCCAGAAGAGTCGACGAAGTATCAGTAACGTGTCAGCTGAACAATCATGGCTTATCAATCAATATGTTGACTGTGTTTTGGTCAACATTCTGACCCACACTATAAGTCGACATATTTGCCAATAGGCAATCAACATGTTGACCATCTATCAATTGACATATCAGGTAACATCTCGACCAACACTCTGCAGCAAACATGATGACTGAGACTTGACATGTCGGCTGATATTTGGCCAATATGTTAATCAAGTATCGGCTGATATCTTGGCCAACATTTCAACAGTGTTGGCCAATAGTGTCAACCAATACTTGACCAAGGGGTGCCTCAAGTACACAAGATCCAAAATATTTGTATTAGTAATGTTGTTACTCATTGACTGGGTTCTGTCACTCGCTTGAATCTGATTACCTGGACTAGTTTCCCCACCAATAACATAGATCCACTCAGCCTGGCCATACAGCTTGCGCGGCCTTAACCGGCTGCACTGATTCATTTCATGGCGCAACTGTGGAGCAAGGTGGTACCTCCTTGCCTCCTCAAAGAGGTACAACGTGTGAGGGTTGCTTGTGATCAAACCATCGTCTAAGACTTTTGTCACCAAGAATTCCCATGCCATCAAGGGAAACCTAATTACCTCAGCTAATTTGGGAAATTTCTCTAGCCTGTCTTGCTTACTGTAATTGAGCCATCTCAAGGCTGCCTCATATATTTCTTCTTCATGGCGGACATACAAAACATCTTCACTAAGAAATTCAATAACTCCCTCTATAGAACACTGCAAAAATTCTTCCAGCTGTGTTGTTTGGTCAAAATTCCGCATTGCATACTGTTTTGCGATTTTACTTAATGCAAAGCAACCGTGACTTTCTGCAAAACGCCTGATCCCGAGACAGTTTGAAGGATGCAACTCGCTTTCCAGAAAGTGGCAACATTTTTCCACTAAAGATTCAACCTGAAGCAAACTTGCGACAGTGAGCAGCGACTGCACGTTGTCCACCGTTATTTTGACCTTTGCAACGTAAGCGAACTCCACAAACGAGCAGACAGCGGAAGGATCTAAGCCGTTCAACTGAATAACGTTCTGCCTGCTTTCTTTGTGATCACCCGTAAACATGGCATTGAAATATGGACTCACAGCCGCTAAAACGACTCGATGCGCTTTTATCTCTGTCTCGGCAATCTTCAGGGTTACATCACAGAGTTCCTCGCGATTTCGCAGTCTCTCCAGTGCGGCGAGAAGCGACTGAGCGTGCTGAAGTCGAAGGCACAAACTTACAGTTTCACTGCAGCCGTCCGACAGAGTACTTCCACAACAGTCATCTTTCACGCCCAGAAGAGATCGCTTAATATTACGCTTCAAGTCCATAAGGACAACACAATTGGACAGCACTAGACAAAACTTTTCACGCTCGCAGCCTTATCCTACAATACTACATTCATATAGGAGCAATGGACTGTCTCGCCTTTTTTTTGCACAGGCTCACCATCCTCGTCTTTTCCTGGTCGTTGTGTCAGTCGTGCCACCCATTCTGGTCCCCAGAGCCCGTCGATTTTTTGGTTCGCTACAAATTAAGCCGAGTGGCTGTGGGAACGAGAATGTTGTTCACCCAGCAGCACAATATAGCCTGGAACCAGGCTCTGCTGGGGGGAAAAAATGGTAAAAAACGGAACGGAAACGACATAAAAATTCGGCGAGCGAAGCTAGCCGAACGGTTGACTGAGGAGGGGGAAAGGGTGGCGTCTTGGCCCCTCCCTAAAGCACCGCTCGGCTCGCTTTGCTCGCTCTCACTTCGCTAAGCAATGCAGTGCATCTGCTGGAAATCCGAGGGAATTCTGGAGGGTGTTTAAACCTTACCTGTTTTCCAGGAAAAATCAGATGTCTGAGTCCATTCTATTGGCTCAAGGCACGACCATCTTTCAAGAACAAAGTAAGATTGCAGATATCTTAAACAACCATTTTCTCAGCGGTATAAGCGTACCGGCCCTGCCTGATCCGAAGAACCATCACAGTATTTCTACCATCAAGAACAATTTCTCTCCCACAGAAGTTTTTAACTTCAGTTCAGTAAGCGAATCTGTTGTGGCTGAGTTACTACAGTCACTCAACATCAGAAAAGCCACAGGATGTGACTTAATACCCCCCAGAGCTCTCAAAGAAGGATATCCCAGTCTCAGCCGCCCAATCTGTTCCCTGATCAATCACATAATAACTCGAAGGGAAATACCCAGCAGATGGAAACACGGTGAGGTTTTACCGTTCCTCAAAAGCGGTGACGCAATGGACAAAACAAATTATCGACCAGTTACTATCCTCCCTACAATTAGCAAAGTGTTTGAGAATTGTTTATGTCCTCAGTTAACCTCCTACTTCGAAACCATCTTTCCACCCACCTTAACTGCTTATCGAAAGAACCACAGCTGCTGTAGTACTCTGCTGATACAAACTGAAGATTGGAAAACCGAAGCAGACTCAAATAACATCATTGGAGCTACATTAATCGACCTTAGTAAAGCTTTTGATCGCCTTCCTCACAATCTACTACTTGAAAAACTCTCAGCGTATGGTGTCAGCCTAGAGGGCCTAGAGTTACTAACAAATTATGTGAAGAACAGAACACAATGTGTCAGGCTTGGCAACACTCGCTCGACCACCGGGAAGCTAATGTCAGGTGTCCCACAAGGATCTGTACTTGGCCCGCATTTATTCAATATTTTCATAAATGATCTGTTCTACAACATTAAAAGGCTAAAATATCGGCTTATGCAGATGACAAACAACTTTATTTCAGCAACGCAAACGCAAGAATTGTACAGAAAACCCTAAATTCTGAATTAGCTGTGGTTTCGAGTTGGATCACGGACAGTGGCCTTCTGCTAAATCCTAAGAAATGTGAATCGCTAATTTTCAGAAGAACAAATCCTAAACACAACCAAAAAGAGGAAGAGAAAATTAATTTCTCGGTCGATGGAACATTGATAGAGCCCTCCACCACCTGCAAATTACTGGGGGTGCACATAGACGAACGGCTAAATTTCAACAACCATGTAGCTTCAATATGCAAAAAGGCAAGCAAGCAGATCGCAGTTATTAGTCGCTTTAGAAAGTTGTTAAGCATCCATACTAAACTCACGCTATATAAGGCTTATATTTTACCTCATTTCACCTATTGTTCCACAGTGTGGATGCACTGTGGAAAAACGGCATCAGATAAACTTGAAAAACTGAACAAGCGGGCTCTAAGATTAATTTTTAATGACAATGCTAATACTTATGCTACTCTACTGGAAACAGCAAACATGCCTTCTCTGCACAACAGGAGAGTCCAGGACATGTGTATTCTTATCTATAAAGTCATTTATGGAATAACACCTACTCCACTTCGTAATCTACTGACGCTTAGAAGTAAATCACGTAATTTACGGGGCGAATTGATTCTTGTACAACCTAGAGTTATCACCACCAAGTATGGACTAAACACCTTTAGGTACTACGGACCAAAAATCTGGAACTCTCTAAATGATGAACTCAGAACTTCTCCGACCCTTAAAAAATTTGTAACACGCATCAGAAAGATCACCTTTGACGCATGTAACTGCTCTTTATGTAACTGTTAGACTATTGTTGATATTGTACCTTTTAGAATCACTATCTGTAAATAATATCGCATCATGATATAAATAGTTTAATTCAAGTTAATTTCTTCTTTGTTTTGTTTTCAACCTCGACTCATTAGCTATTTAAGCTAGGAGCCTAATAAGCTCCAGACCCTCGAGTATAAATAAAGTTTTCAGTTTTCATTGTTTTTTCCGGACGCGTGACGCACGCCTAAGAATGTCTACGGGGAAGGCTAGGTCCCAGGCTACACATCACTGTGTGTAACAGCCTTGGAAGTCTTAACCATTTGGGAATATGGAAATAGTGAAGTGTACAGGGCCTCGATTCTTGAATATTCTATTCTCTTTGATTCCATATATCCTTTTAAAATAATCTAATGTTCTATATTTTCATTATGCAGTGATTGTGATCATGATACACTATAATCAGCTGTACAAAAATAAAATTTCGTCTTAAACAAGTTATCTCTAAAACAAGTTAATCCTTACTACTACTACTACCACATTCACCACCAACACAGGGACCAGCGAAGGTAAAACAAGTCACGCACGCGAGAGGCGTAAAAAATTTTAAAACGCGCCTTACTTTTTTTGCTCTTTTTTTACTCCCCTTTTGCGGTAAGGTCAGTGTTGAACGTAAAAACAATTTTTTAGCGACTTTTTAACCTTATTTACAAGTCTAGTTTAAGCCAAGGCTTTTATGTCTCTTTGTAAGGAAAACAAGCCAAGGGTTTTGTCTTTTTGTAAGGAAAACAATCGTGAAATAGCGGCTGTATAAATATTTGCAAAAAGAGCTCAACCTATAAAGATACCGATGATACAGGTAGTTTGACGAATTTTGTTGCAATATTATGAAGGTGTTCATTTCTCGCAATAATCTTTTCTGCAACTGGCTTTCCATAAAGCAAGAATGCCCCATCAGGCAAACTCCTGTGAGACCAATAATAATGTTACGGCAAGAGAGAATTCTTCAAGTTCTTATTTTCTTTTAGCCGCAAGCTTGAATTCACCGCATTCTTTCCAAAAGGCCAGTTAGCCATCGTGTTCATCTTGGTACGAAAATCCCTGAACGTCACCGCAATGACGATGGGCTTAGAGAACGCTAAGCCAACCTCATTCAAATTTTTGTAGTAAGAGCAAAGAATGTGAATCGCACTGTGCAATATTACAGACCTTTGAGATGAGGACGACCCAGTACAAGAACGAGATTTTCTCGATTCCAAGTAGTGCGCCCACGTAAACCAGCGTAGGGAAAACGCGATAGCCGTGGTACTGTCGCAATTTGTTAATCATAACACTTTGTAATTATACCTTTCTCAATTTGTAATATCTTGTGTCGCACTTTGTAACAAAAAAGCTGTTGCAATTTGTAACAACTGTCCATCGCACTTTGTAATAAACTAAGCTGTCGCAATTTGTTATAATTATATCATACTCTGTAATAAACTTCAGTTAACAAATTGTATGAAATTCGCTTTTATGACTTTGATCTTCGTCAAAAAATGAAACTTACTGTGATATCACGGTGTGCTTGGTTGCGAGTGCGACACGGTTTATTAGAAATTGCGACAGGTATTATATAGTGCGATGATTGTTAAAAATTGTGAAGAATACAGCCGTCGTCTTTCTACGTCGGGTTTTAGCGGGAATGTCATAGTGACCGCGGAAACAAGTTATCAAATGTACGTTAGAGGATTTATCATTTTGGGAACGGAACAAATAACTTATTTTTTCTGATGAAAGAAAAAAGGGAAAAAAAGCTTTCCTTGGCTGAGAAAACAGCCGACATTTGGCGACGCTACCACTGGTTTCCCCACCAAATGACGTCTGAGAAACGAGCGCAACAAATTCCATACTGATGACGCGTCACTACCCAGATCTGAGTAGTGCTTCTGATTGGTTGAATCAAATGTCCCACGCGGCACGACCAATCAGAAGCACTACCCAGATCTGGGTAGTGACACGTCATCAGTATGGAATTTCTGCGTTCGTTTCTCAGACGTCATTTCGCGGGGAAACCAGTGGTAGCGTCGCGAGATGTCGGCTGTTTTCTCAGGCTAAAGCTTTCCAGGTTGACTATTTTTTGAGAATACGCGAAAAAATGGCGTCCTCTTAGTCGCCCGTATGCTCAAATCTAAAAGTCTCTATTCGTCCGGCATACCTTATAGCCTATAACTACAACTTTGATGAACACTCCTCTAGTTTCGGGATAAAGTTTTCTGTTTCGCTATTTGCATCTAATTCCTCGCCGATACTTCGTTCCGAAGCGTCGTCGATACACGAACTGTTTGTTGTCGTAGCTCCACTGTAATTCTCGATTGAGGTGGTATCTTGCGATTCTAATCCGTGAAGCAAAAATACAGGGACAGAATTTGTCCTTAGAGGTCGACAGTCTAGTTCGTCAGGGGGAGGTGTCAAAAGAATTTCGATCCGCGTATCCCTCCTCTCAGAAAGAGTATTCGTTTGATTTCTTGCTGGCAAACTTAACGTAGAAGACCTTGGCTTCCTCTCTCCAAAAGAGAATCTCTTGACGTCACGTTCTGAAAAACGATTGGAATGTTGTATTCTTGCCAGCACAATGGGGTCTATTTTTTGGTTTATGTAAGGCTCAGAAGATCTGCGTTCAGAAAGAACAGTCAATGTTGAAGAGCACCTCGAACGATCCGTTTCAGCGCGTAGTCTGTTTGGAGGTGGTTTACAAAGCTCAAAGGGCTTTTTACATTTTGCGAAGCAATTCTTCCATATCTGACGGCAATCTTTGTTCATGAATAACAAGAAGAAGAAGATTATGCACAAAAATCCAGGAGCCACAAGATTGATTAATGGTAAGACTGTGTTGTAGCTGGGAGACTTGCAGTCTTTCGATGTCTGAAAAACAAGACATACAATCTTTTCACATTGTATTGATCATCCTCGGAGACCCAGGGGCAGTCAGTCAGTTTTCAAGCACAGGCGGAAGAGCCCCTGGGTACCGACTCTCACCGGACCATTTCCAAACGGTCAAGTGAATGCTGGCTCCTGATTGGGCACAAAAAATGCTTTGTATTATTGTGCCCAATCGGCGAACAGTTTCTCGTGAGTTCTTTTCGTGAGTTCGTACACGATTGGTATTATGTCGCCACAGTTGCCCGGTTCGTTCACCAAGCTTGTGCGTACAAGGGAAACTTCCATTTTCTACTTTCCTAACCAGAAACGAAGGACCTACCGATGAGTCGAAAAACGTTTCGGATGCTATCAGCAGGAACAATTCATTTTGTACTGAGAAAATTCTGTTTCTGACCGATCACAATGTATCGTAAATAATCAGATAATAGGAAGTTTAAGATGCGGCGGCGACGAGATAATAAAAAAGCAATAGGTTGACAAGGCAAAACAACAACTTTGCACGTGCATTACGCATTTTGCAGATTTCTTTGCCGTCACTGCACGACTACCACGTGAAGATGCCTAATTTCAGGTTTTGTGAACGAGGTAAACAAACAATGACAAAATTTTCTTTCTCTTTATGAACTTGGATATGGTTGATAGAAAATCAGCTCCAGAAGAGTTCGCTTGCATTTGACAAAGTAAGCGAGTTGGGATAATCACGATAGAGACTGGAAAAATGTGAATTCACTTTTCATGCGACGTTTTCGTGGCTGTCAGCTGTCGTGGAATCTTAAACTCCTTAAGATTTACGAAGGCATAATCGATGCAAGTGTGAATACCTGTTGTAAGCTCAAGCTTGTATTTTTGGAAAAGCGTCTTTAGTTTTCGGGTAGACAGTGGTAGTCTTTACACTAGAGCCTAAATAAGCTAAGAAATATTTCAAGACAAGTAAATTTTAATTACTTCAAGTAAAATAAAGCTTCACACACAACCGATTCTTTTTTACTTCTGGTTATTTTCCCACGCAACAAAATTAAGATTGATTGACATGTCTCGCCTTTCTCAAAGCTCAAGAAACCGCAAAACCGCAAGTCAGCTAAGTAAGTCATAAGGATGGTTTTCAAGTCGCTTGAAACTTTCTTGAATCGTTTCAGCTTTCCGACTTTAATGAGATGCAAAGCAAAGTTACTTGAGATTTTAGTTAGGCCTTCACACACGAATTTTTGGTTAAGTAAAACTTAGCGGCTCTTAAGTCTTACTTAACAGCCTAGTGTAAAGACAACCAACCAGTATTTTGAAATAAAGTGTTTATATCAAACTGAAAGTTTCCTGACTGCGTGCATTTGTTTGGTGCATGAGCCAGACAAGCCGTGATCGAGTCAATAGCTGTCGCGTCGTGTACGAACTCACGAAAAGAACTCAGGAGATGCTGTTCCCCGATTGGGCACAATATTACAAAGCATTTTTTGTGCCCAATCAGGAGCCAGCATTCACTTGACCGTTTGGAAATGGTCCGGTGAGAGTCGGTACCCAGGGGCTCTTCCGCCTGTGCTTGAAAACTTTCGTCGCGCGTTTTCTCCCGACCCGACTGACTGCCCCTGGGTCTCCGAGGATGTGTATTGATACGAAAAAATAGCAATTGAAATAACATCGTGGAAAATATACACCCTGGCCTGCGTGAAAATGGGGCTCGAGAGTAGAAGATAATGTCAGGCGCGGATCCACACCGGTTTCCACCGTTTTACAGAAATCGGTCAGATTTTTAATAATAGAAAACATTTTCCAAGTTTAAACCTGGGCAATTTCCTGCCTGAATGGCTCGAAAACCCAGGAAAGGGGACTTAGAGAGTTAAAAAACAAAACATTTCTTGGGGGAGCCCCCCCCCCCGGATCCCGCTAGATAGTACTTGCGCCTTCGGCCCTCGTTTATGAAATCGGTCATTATTTATCCTGGATCCGCGCCTGTATGTCTATATCAAAGACACTGCACCTTACCCTCGTCTTTAAATAGAGGCTAGCTAGGGACTCGGTTATGGTCTATAGTAGCGATTGCGTGGCGACAGGAAATTGCCATGAAATCCGACGCAAGTTTACGCTCGCGATATGAAATTTCTCATATATCGCATCAAACAAATCGCAAAAAATCGCCTGTGTAATCATGGTTTGAAATATAGACCGTAATGGTTTTTGATCTGAGAAGTTACGTCGACTTAGATGGAGTGATACGTTACCTGTAGACAAAGAAAATAAACTTCGGAATCGTGGATAAAACCTCTTACGCAGTATATGATTACAGTGTTGATGGTCAAGACAATTCCCACCAGCAACAGCATAACTACTGCCATGCTTATGAACTGCCGCTCCACGCGCCTCATGGAGACTCGCTCATCCCTCGCGCGGATCACACGTTTAGTTGAGTCCAAACGAGCCTGGCAAGAAAAAAAAACGACCGTTAGTGTCCACCAAACCAATTACACTGGAACCTCGATATAACGAAACCTCAATATAGCAAAAAAAAATTGCTAGTCCCTTATATCGAGGTCCCACTGTAACAATGTTTTAGCGTAATCTGGTCGGCTAGTGGAAAGCAGTTGAACACGTAACAATAGTTAACATTCAAGGGCCGTACAGGTTATCAGCTATCCATTTCAAACGTTTTCCCGGTGGAATCGCTTTTATCTACGAGTCCCTTTATGGAACTAAGCTAAAGGCTAATGGTATCATGCGGCCATCATACGAGACGAGATGGAATCCCAGTATACGTGACCAGCAGCTATGCAAATTCATTGGAGCAGAAAAAAGAGCTAGTTTTAACGTAAGAAAAAGGTTCAAAAACCACAGGGACAGCAACATGGCTGCCGTTTATTGTTTTGGAACTCGAATATGGCGGACGCTAAATCATGTGAAAACGCTCTGTTCTTGCTCGCCGGAGTCTGAGTCCGAGAAGCACGAAACTTTTAGAACTTCCAGCTGAGGGCCTCGTTATGTTACCCATGATATATAGAGGAGAAGTCGTTATGTCACGTTCCCATGGCAGCAAAATTTCTGAATGACAAGAACCCCAAAATTCACTTAAAAAGTGAATTCGCACTGTTTCAAACTTTATCAATCTTATCCAATTTCATTTAATTTGTCAAATGTTCGCGAAGTTTTCTGGGGTTGAATCCGAAAGGACCGTATTTAAGTTTAGAAAAAGAAAGATAAAATTTTTGTGTTGGGTTTACCTACTCTATAAAGCAAGCGCGTGAAATTAGGGAGTTTCACGTCGCAGACGTGTAACAGCGGCTAAGAAATGTACAAAAAAGCGTGATGCACGTGCAAAGTTGTTGTTTTGCTGATATAATCTTATTGCTTTTTAACTGTTTTCGTTGCCGTCGCCGTCGTGGTTGCTTAAACTCCCTCTTGTCGTGATCCGGAAATTTTGCTACCATGGTAACGTGACGTCACACTTCTCCCTCTATTGCAATGCTACGTTAAGCTTATCACGAAGGTGAAATGTTGGATGTTCTTCCGATGGAGAACGTAGCCTGCAAAGCAAGCGTTTCCGCGCGAGTTCGTCGAGAAAGTTGGGACGAGAGAATAGACCTCTTAAGTTTGTATGTTTTGTTTTCCCAATAGAGGTCCCAGGGGAACTTGACCCTTTCGCTTTTCATAAATTATTCGTACATATGCACGTGAATAAGACGAAATTTGAAAGAAACAGTTCTCTAGAGTATTATCACATGACTTGTATTGGGAAAACAAAGCATACACGCTAGAGAGGTCTATTTCATTTCCCTAGCTGTCGCTGCAACGTTCGCGCAATAGGGACTTTACGGTCCGACGACGCGATGGCAACGAGAACGTCTAACAAACAATAGGTTTAGAACAGCCTCGTTCCCAGTCGTCCTCGGTGATTTCGGATGTGACGTCACCTATCAAGCTTGTCGGGAAAATTCGCTATCGCGCTCGGTTCCAAGCCTTCTCTGGTCACTCGGATAGCGCGAACAGGCCTGGGTATGAGGCTGGGTTTAGAAGGCAAAAGAACAACTTTCCACGTGCATCACACTTGTTTGTACATTCCTCCGCCGTTTTAGCACGAATACGACATGAAATTGCCTAATTTTACATTTTATGGAGGACGTAAACAAGTGACGACGAATTTTATTTCTCTTTCTAAACTACGATAAGGATCCCAGGAATAACGTAACTTCAGTTTCTAAGCAACGTTTTCACTGCTATCGCGTCGTCGGATCGTAAAGTCCCTAATAACTCGATGGGAACGCTTGGTACGCAGGATATGAAGAACCGGAAACAGAGCTTGGGGAACGAGAGATGAATAATGGATACAAAACATAAAAATGGTCGATGGGGTTAGTGATAGGGCCAGGATTAAGGCTATGTTTTTGTCCATTTCTAATTTTTTCCTTGACAGTGAGCTCGTTCCCCGTACATAGTTTTAGTCAGTTACAATCGTGTCATGTTTGACAGGGTAATTGAAGGTAAGACATGTGACTAGAAATAATTTTACTACCTTTCTCAGACACCATACAATTGACCACAGCAAACACAGCGACACTCCTAGCGAGAGCTGCATGGGTAGCGTGAAAGCGAAGTAAGCCATTTGAATGCTGTCGGTTCCAGCGGCCAGAAGATCCGCGAACACAAACCTGTATCCAGGGGGAGAGATGAAAAGACAGCCTAAAACAATGCCCGCGGGGCCCAACCAGCTGAAGACAGATTGCATGAAGTGGAATTTCATAGGATGCTTGAAAACTCCTCGCCTTTCATGCACGATAACGGCGTAAGTATTCACTATGAAGCACATGGCCCAGAAGGAATGAGCCAGACTAAAATAATGCGATGTGGCGCCTGAAAAATAAGGAAAGATTACATTAAAAAAAGGGAAAAATTTCCTCATGTTTTATCACATGGTCTGAAGGATATAGCCAAACAGAGGGCTAGAAAACCGTTGGATATTTTACATGGTATTCCATGAGTTGTATTCCAAGGTCGCAAAGCAAACGGGGAGATGATATTGAAAAGTGACTTCAACAAAACTTTCCGTCGACGCCTCGCTTGGCAAAAATCTCCACAAAAATTCAGCCTACAGGCAAGGAAGTTGCTGAGGAGTAAACTGCCTCGTGAAGCGCTTAACTCAGTGACCAAAGCTAACTTTCGGTAAAATTTCCAGATATCTTTTTGTACAATGGTGAAAAACAAATATTGAAATTTAAAGTACTAGTAAAGAAGCTTCGTTTGAGTGGTCACACTAGTATCGACCACTTTAGAAACGAGGGGGAAACTGGAGCCAAAACGCGTCCCGCAATCGTTTCTAGGATCGTTACTGGCTCTGTTCCCAGTAACAGCCCCAGACGTCTTTGCGAAAGTTAACTGGACCAAGCTTACTCCTCGGTTTTTAAGTGGCGAATGGGATCTCATCCACGGACACAAAGAGTGTTGCCGCACTCCACCCCTACGACGAGAATCTGTACTTGGATACGACGGATTCGAGGAAAATTCGCCAATAATTGACAAATGAGCGAGGTGGAATAATATCGATGATAAATGAAACAAAACAAATTCATTTTTAAGGTGACGTTTTGATGCCGTCGCCATCGTTGTTACTTAGACACTAGAAGTCCATTTTTTTTTAATTTTATATTTTTTTCCGTTGCGAGGCTGCTGAGTACGTATTTTTTGAAAATTACCTAGGAGTTTAACAGCGAACGAGGAATGGCCACTAAGCTTCCAATATTTTTCCTCTCGACAAAATGTCTTCCCAAGTCCAATTCGAATGGGAATCATCCTGCAGCAAGCTAAAAGAGAAAAAAAGGAAAAGAGAAACCGTAGGCAAATTTAGGCAAGTTCAACAGTCGCACTAGATATTACGATAGTCTCATAAATTTTGCAAGCGTGCTTATTCCACACGGGAATTTGGCAAGTCGTGTGTTGCGTTTCCACGATGGGGCACTTGTCATCAAAGTTCTGCCTGAGGTTGAGGAATTTGTCATTGTTGAACTCCATATTTTCTGCCACTCTTTAATAAAAAAGAAAATCTGTGCCATAGGAATAGTAAGTACATAAGCAAAAGCTCCCTGGGGCGGAAAAAAGCAGATAACTTGTAACCTGAGAGCTGGTACGCTCCACTTCCGCTGTTTTGCTTCAAATTATTCACTTGGTTGTCCTGAGAAAACGACGTCACTACTTGTTTCTCTGCGAAATTAAGTCTAAGGACCAAGTGCAGAAATTCCATACTGATGACGTGTTACTACCCAGATCCGCATTGGTCTTGCCGCTAAGAAAATTTTCTTTTAACCGATCGGAAGCACTACCCAGATGAGAACAATTACGCGTCATCAGTAAGGAATTATTGCGCATGTTCCATAGACGTCATTTCGCGGGGAAAGCAGTGGTGGCGTCGCCAAATGTTGGCTGTTTTCCCTGGCTATCACTTGGTTAAAGTCCTTCACTTTTTGGCTGCTTACAACTGTCACCTCGTTTCACGTTGTTGCAAATACAATCACACCGGGGGTATTTAGAACTGACATTACGGTACTGTACTTCAAAACCTTCACATCTTAATAGAGACCCACCTTAAAGCAATACTTCTTCCACTTTCGACCCATTTTCTTTAGACCTTCTAACATTATATTAGATATTACTTACCGAGCAGAATACAGCAAATCATGATGTGAAAGCGAAGAACGTGTGGAAACTTGCGGCTAAAAACGTTAAGAGGGTATTGTTAATGACGTCAAGAGAGTGCGACCCTCAAGCATTTAAAAACCAATCTCGAAGCCCAAAATCAAGCAACAAGCAGGTTGTGGCGCATTCTCCTAAGCAACTTTAAGATTATTCCTGCATTGCGCATCCTTACTGCGCATAACTTTACGAGTGATAAGCGCGCTCACATTAAAAGATGGCGGCTTTTTTTCCGACGACTGGAGCTCCCCAGAGAGGTAAACGAGAACGAAGACCTTTCATTTTTTCTTTTCTTTTAAAACTAGCAGTAACTTTTTTTTGTACATAGATATAAATTAAGTAGGTTCAGGAAAGGATAGACGTATGTTAGCTAGAACTATTACGAGTAAGCGGAAAGAGTTTTCCCACTAGGCAAAGTTTACTTACAGGGTTTTTATGCTGGCCCAAGTAACGAAAGTGATAACTGTAGCGATAACAACCAGCCAGAAACCCATCACAACAACGCCATAATATATCTTCTGGGTTAATGGCGACTGTGTTGTCCAGTCACAAGGCGGTCGACATTGACTTCTTTCTTGGTCAAGAATCAGCGGGGAGTTGCATTTGAGCGGTTGACCTGTTAGTAAAAAATGGTGGGAAAACTTAAGTCCCATTCACCTTGAAGTTTAAACTTGTTTAAAAGCTGTTTAGTTAAACATAAAAGCGTAAAAGCTGCTAACTAACTTAAATTTATTGCAAATTTAGTGCAATTAAATTAAAAAACATAATGAATTCATTTAAATCCTACGTGAAACCCTGTGTTCCAGTTTTGCATGTCTGTTTAGTTGGTGTGAATGGGGCATAAATCACCTTAGAATGACGAAGTTTTTTTTCTCTTAAAGTAGTCTTGTAGAAGGACAACTTTTTCCCAGCAACGGGCAAATTTGACAACTGCTAGCCCTCCGAGCAAGTTCCATGTTTTGAGAGAGAGAGTGGTTAGCTTGCGTGGCGAGAGCGCTATAAATAAGGCGCGCAGGATTAACAAAGAGCAGCGGACACGTACGACTCCTCCTCACTCACGGCAGCGCCACCGTTCTTATTTGCGCCTTAAATTTATCACACGCATGCACGCAGGTTAGAGAGTCGTAGGTCACACGCGACCGAGCCGCAAAAATTTGTGACTCTTGGCCTTGCTCGCAGGCAGGGTGGTTCCTACTTGTTCAACTATCTCGTGAGAAACAAAACTATTGAAGTGCTTGTGATAGTAAAGAAATATGTCAAAAAAATAGATTTACCTTGTTTTGATGACTTATTTGGATTGACCCGCGTTTGGCCATCTCTTAGACTCGTGGTACTGCGGAAGAAGAAAAAACTTATACAGTAAGCCCCTGCTAATACGAAGGTACATTTTTTGTTAGGATTGGCAAAAAAGGTTCTTTTATTTTGGGTAGCTATTGGCAATTTAGGCTAAGTAGGTTGTTAATCAAGTACTTAATTTCTATGACGGAGATATAGTTTTGACAACCAGAAAAACAAAGAAATTGAGTTTGTTGCTTAAATATACAGCACGGGTATTTACTATTCACAACTGCACATTGCAAACCTTATTTATGCAAAGTTCATGAAGACAATTACAATCTGTACTTCTTAAAACCTTTCTTCGTGGTAGAAATTACAGAAATACTTCTACTTGAAATTACAGTTGGTGCAATATCCTTTTGTAATATCAATTGGCAATCTCGAAGTCAAACTTCTTGGTTGAAATGTGAGTTATTTTCTCGAGCTATTTCGTGAGTCTTTTGCGGGATGATTATTTTAATTGTTGAAAAATAGTCGGAAATAGTTACGACTAGGCTAGAAAGAGAGAACAGAGAAGAAAGAAGATTTCTATTTCAGGGTTGAACAGGGTCAACGCTTATTACTTTCAAGTCGGACCATGATTTTTCGGGATACAATTGAGGCAATTTTTGTTCTTCTTGCTCAGGAAAATGGGACTACTGCATAGTTTATGAGATACAAGAATTTCAGTTCCTGGCTTACTTTACAGCGTAAGAATGCTTCACCCTATGCCACGGAAGGAACTTACCCCTCACGGGTGGGATAATCGGAACACTAGTCTATACGAAGGTCTTTACGACCTTGTATTTCGGAAGTGATCAACCCATCGATTGAACATAAAAGGAATCAAATCATGCCTCTATGAAGATAGACCGGCACGGACACCGCATGCAATATCCACCCTCACCTTTGGGTTTATGCTCTGTTCATTTCAAAGTGTCAAAAGTTTTGACAATTTTGAAAATGCTTTTCATGTAACTGCGGCTAGACGACAGATGTGCTTTCTAATCAAAGCAATAGACAATAAAGGAAACCGGCTGACCATCTGCCCTTCCCCTAAGACAAGATTTTACCCCAGGTAAGAACTTGGTGTTGACGTTGGGTTTAATAGGGGAGGGGTAGATGCAGGATTACGCCGGTTGATGCTACTATGGGCTATGACACTACTGAGCCACCATATTGGATTTTGCCTAGACTGGTATTAGACTTGTTAAATTGTGATAAATTATGCGGTTTTCGGTTTTATCATTTTGAATATAGTGGAAACCGAAAGGTGCTAAACTCTGAAATACCAAGAAAACTCAGAAACTCTGAAGGAAACTGGAAAATCAATATCTCGAGTTTCTATCCCGAATTAACGACGATCATGTTCTGTCTGTACTGAAATCAATAAGAAGATACTTAAAACACCTCTAAAAATCACTGTTACAAAGTTAATGTATTACAAAGCAGTGTTCAAACTCTACACCTCGCAAAAAGTCGTCTTTTCCGGCGGATAAGCCGGGAAAAAGTAGGCGCCCACTCTGGTCTGTTTCAATCGGCTGACCAACACAGGTCGAATGCATTCTTTCTTTTAATGGTCACACGAGCGCTAGAAAGATTGAATACGTTCTTATGTAAGTGAAATTTTCGCGTACTCGTGTGTATATGCGACAGACGACTCGGATGAGACTCTTACGAAAGCCGCCGTCTAATACGTTTGTAATGGCCACTTTTGTTTCACTTCAGAAGCCGCTCTAAATGTAGAATAAATAACAAATTTAACAATGGTTTTGAACCACACGCATTCCAGGAAAGGCCCTATTAATCTACGGAGTACTTTAACACTTCGCAGTTACTTTCTGTCCGTAAAATGAAGAAGCCGCTGGAAAAAATTATACAAATACAACAGTGGCACGCGTGCCATATCATATAAAATGCTAAAGAATGTTCGGTACTTACTCATTCATGTTGTGATGAGGAGGATGATCCGGTTGAAAGACGTAGAATATCGTTGGTACAGTCACTGTGACTACTAGAACCAAGTGAACAAGATAGTAAGTCAAACTGCACCGGGAAAATGCCGACGATTTACTCCTCGCATGCGATTCCGATGACATAGCTTCCATATTCTCAAGAAGATCAATGTTTCATTCATAAATCGATATTGCTCGTCGTTTAGTGTTTTTTTTTATCGCCCCCAAACAGGAGCTAAAGACATGTAAACAAGTGAAGTCTAATCTTCTGAATCTTTTGGTAACATGACACGGTAGTGACGACCCAGAAATGACAGTGACTGTAATTTTAGCTCATTTTGTGACATGTTTACACAAAGGTGGGTGTCCCTTTCAACTTTTTATATGCACGACGGAAATATGTCGAGAGAGCCCAAGATAATAAGCTGTAAAAGATACTCGAGCTTAAGGGAAAATGTCGACAGGGTCATCTCAACATGTTACTTAATTATATGAACTTTATTTTCCCAGGTCGCTAAAATCTAAAAGAGAACAAACAATTAATAAGACAACTTCTTGATTCTCTTCAGGACCGATCAGGAAAATGTCTAATTTCCGGCGAACTCATCCATGATGCTTATTAATAAATTAGTCATGTCAGCTCTGCACGATTTCTGCCAAGTGTCGCTCACTTTTTTTGAACGGGAAGTTGCAAATTTGGATCATAAAATCCGAAGTTATTTTATCGTAATCTTCTGTTGGCGGGTAAACATCCTTTTTTTTCTTAAGATTGTTCAAACAAAACGCCTTCTTTGTCTACGCAGTTTTATTTGATCAGAATTGCAATCATTACTTAGACATTCGAAAATTGTTCGCATCACGTACCAATATCACTAGGTTTCTTTTTTTTTAGAGAAAGATTATTCAGTTGTGTGCTGTAAATACAGAAGACGGTATTTTTGTGGTACGGGTGCCCACTCCCCTAGAAAGAATCTTTCGAATTTAATCTTTCACTTACATGACACGATATACCACAGTGATTCAGTTAAATATCATTCTTTTCTGTGTCCATTTTTGTTAAGAACTTGGCATGGGAATCAACAAATTTTGTTGCCGATTTGTTGATTCTGTATTTAATTTTTAGCTGATATGTTTAAAATTGCTTCCAAAATTTTGCAGAGTTTAGTGGGTAAATGTTTTTTTTTCGTTGATGTGATCATAGTAGACTGAATAAACATGATGGTGAGCTTTGAATAGTGTCACTAGGTTCAAAACATCCAGGAGACATGAAAGGGAAAACCACTCTTCAGGGCTCAGCTGCAGCTAGAAAGAATTAGACTTATCCAGTTTCACAGTGTTTTGCACTATTTCAATGTATATGATTTCCATTTAAACGTTGTCATAAAAAAACTGTTACACATGAGGAGAGATGAAAAAAATGTAAAAAGCCAAATAGGAATTAATTCTATGTCAATAAACTTTATTCTGGCACGAGTCTCAACAGACCTTAAAATTTCTGATACAAGTCTTCCTTTGTTCTACTCAACACCGCGCTTTTACTTTTCATGTTTAGGCAAATGTCTCCAGAAAACTATAAAAACTGTGCTTTAATACGCCGATTAGTGTATAAATATTTCTAATGAATAAAAATAATCGACTAAATAAACACTGGGATGTCAAAAGTGGAGCAGCACTACGCAAATGTGGAAAATTGTACCTGCCCTCACTACAGACTCTGGGTGATGAGAAAAAGGCAAACACAAAGTTTGCTACCTGTATTCTGTAAACGCAAGTGAATCATTGTTTTCAGAATTTTTAATACCCATATCATGCTTTGAACAACAAAAAACCAGGGGTCACTAATTCCTATTTCCTATTTCGCTTTATACATTTTTCTTTCAATATTTTTCTACTACAACGTTGTTGTGTCGGTGTAAACAAGAAATTGTTCATGCTTGTAAATAGCCAACTGGTTAGCCTGGGAGCAAGTTCTACCGGGGCGCTCTCTTGCCCACCGACCCCCGTACCTCCGGGAACCCTCGCGTAAACTATTGTAGCCTGCGTGCCAAGCGCCGAAATGGGTGGAGGATAAGAGAAAAAGGAACTGGGACCGAGGAAAGAGGAAAAGGGACCATTTCGGGTTTTTCTACCTCTCAGTCCTCGTCTTTTAGCAACGTGTCTTCTGGTTAACTGGGGAAAGTCTATGCGTTGAGAAACATCACTTGGCGGGCTATGAATAATGAATATCTTGTGCACAATAGTCTGAGGTTTAATAGTAGAAAAAAGTGCTAACATGACACTGTAGCTAGAACATTAACATATTCATGCGTCTAAGCTTTGTATGGTACATATGTCAGGTAATAACACTTAGATACAGTCTCACTTTTAATTATCTGTCTTCGTTTCAGCTGATGTGCTCCTCAGAGCCAGCTGTCGTCGTTTTTCCCAGTGCAAAGTGCTTTTGAAGAATAAGCCTGGATGTCATGTATAAAGCCCTCTCTTTCAATATTAGTGTTGCTGTTAGTATCTGATATTATGCTGCTTTTACTTCCCAATTCGCTCAAATCACGGGAAGGAGAATTCAGTGATGACAAATTCAAGTTAATTTTTTCCGCGTCTTCAACGTTTTCATTGGCAACGAACAGAGGAACTGAATTACATCTAGATCGTTTGTCTACGTCATCCTGAGAGGTTGTTTCTTGAATCTTTTCATTTGAGCATACTCCCGTATGACTCGTGAGAAGTAAGCTTAACGTGGAAGATCTGGGTCGCTCCGCATTCACTGTTGTCACGCTACCAGGAAAGAGATAAGGATGTGTTAGTTTTAAAACATGATCAGCAGTGAAATGTTCCGATATCCTGCGATCCGAGATCACCGTGAGAGTCGAAGAACATCTTGAGCGATAAGTATCGGCGCGTATTCTTCCCGGGGCCGGCTTACATAGTTCGAAGATCTTTTTACACTTCTTGAAGCAGTTTATCCATATCTGACGGCAATCTTTATTCATGAATAACAAGAAGAAGAAGGCGATGCACACAAAGCTGGGTGCTACGACCATCACTAAAGGAACTATGGTGTTGTAAGTAGGTGACTTGCAGTCCTTTGAGATCTAAATATCAAATTAAAAAAAAACGAAATTAAAAGAAAAAACTTTAAGGCGCCTTACTTTTCCATATTGCATGAAACTTAAAGGCGCTATGTCAAAAGAATATATATTACTGTTTTAAGTCAATTCTGTAGTAAGGTCATTTCTTACTTAGTGCCTCCCCCCCTCGCCCCCCCACCCCCGCCCCAATACACAAAATGCTCCAGGTGAGTTATAAAAAGATATCAAACAAGCTTCGCCAGGAGCATTAACTACGGTAGTTATTTTTCTGATTTACGCAGGCATAACATGAAGACTTGAAAAAGTTGGCCCAAGTTTCCTACCATGTCCTTCCTTGTCACCCGTAGCAACAGATTGACTGACGAGAGAACTAGTGAGAGCCACCTTAAGATCTGTATTATCTGACTCGTCACCAGTCCTCTCTATTTGGATCGCACGCTAGACCGAAGGAAACACGAGGGGTGATGGGAAGGAGGAAAACGAAAGGGAAAGAGAGGGTCTCCCCTCATCCCTTCTTCCTGTCACTCCTCGCGCTCCGCCTCGCTTCTCACGTTAATATTAATAGATGACTGAGAGACGACTGGGAAAGAGTCAGCTGCATTATGAACAACTAAACGTGGCAGGTCAATGGTGTCCTAGAGAAGCGCGCTAGTCCGTCTCCTGGCAAGCGTCACGTTTTCTTGGAATCTTACCTGAAGACAGTCAAAATAGTCTATAGCCTGGTGTATGAAGTCCCGAGCGCGGTTCATCGCAACAGCATCTAATGCGAGGACCAACCCAACGACGAACAATATCAAGAACGCCATGCTCAGGAACTGCCGCTCCACTCGACGCATGGAGTCTCGCTCTTCTCTCGCACGGATCACGCGTTTAGTTGAATCTAAACGTGCCTGAAAGAAATACAACACACCCAATCAAAAGTAAACTTCCAAAAAGACTTTGTTTCAAATTGCGATAATTGAATTTTGACAAACCAAAATGTCTGGAGCGCACCAGTCTGAACGAGTCTAAAGTATGTGCGCTTGTAGCCCGTGTGAACACTCCTTTATTTCACTTGCTACCAGGGTAAATGGTTTCGATTACGCCCATACCTTTCTAATGTGCCACACAATAGACCACAGCAGGCAAAGGGACACACCAAGTGTGACAGTCAATGGCAACGAGATAGCAAAGTAAGCCATCTCAGTGCTGGCGGGTCCCGCAGACATCAGGTCCATGAAGTAAAACTTGTATCCAGGCTGGCAGAAGTATAGACAACTGGCTACAACGACCGCTGGCACCAACCAACCCAACACAGACTGCATGAGGTGGATTTTGATTGGATGTTTAAAGACGGCTCTGTTATGGTGAACAACCACTGCGTAGGTGTTGGCCACGAAGCACATGGACCAGAAGGAATGAGCCAAGCAAAAATAATGTGTCAAAGCACCTAGAAAAAAACAAATGACGAGAGGCAAGTAAGCTCATGGAATTGCTTGGTAGTTTGAATTGATATGCATCATTTCTCTGTCTGTGTTTGCTGTGTAATTTTCTTGTTCTTGCTTAATCTTAAATTTGAAGCTAGCAAGCAGTTTTGTGGAGTTGATTTTGTTGTTATAGGCGTCATGGATTGGGTAAAATCGCTTTATTTCTTGGTAGGGGGTTCTGCACCAGCTTGTCGTGAGTGACCATAGAATTGGTAGCCCTCGAACAAGTTCTATCTTTTCTGTTGACTCGGGGGTTCGACGCGGGAAGAAAAAAGAAAACTCATTTTCCTGAATCGAGAAAAGAGATCGCCAAGACAGCTTATTGCTTGGAGGCTGGTAATTGTCATGGATGTCTTACACGTAAGTAAAAGCTGTCCAGCTTTTCCTGTGAAAAGGCCCCCATAACAAACCTACGTCGGGGCCAGAATCCCTCTTCAATTTTCCCCTTGCTGTTGACCCTCGCTGTCTCCTGGAGATTTTTATCCCCCTTTCCTTAACAAAAATCGTAAAAAACGATAAAAATGGATGACTTACAGTACCTTGAATCACAGCCCACGATGAAGATTGTCCTTCCGGGTACCAAAACTTTTCATTCAGACAGAAAGTTGTTTCCGGACGCTTATGAATGGGAATCATCTTGACATTTGCTGAAAGGAACAAAGAAGACGAACGATCAGATTTTCAAAGCTTTCGGACTAGAGGGCATGTTTGTTCGATAATCGTCGGTAGCGTTTAACATAAACTCTTTTTATGCTGGAAAGGTAAACGGCGGGGATGAAAAGATGTCATTTAATGTAAGAGAGAAGCAAATCCAGAACAAGTGGAAGAGGTAAATTTACAGCCAAATCTTGCAGTGAGATTTCTCTAAAGAAGTGAAGCTGAGGACTTTGGTGGGGGGTGGGGGCTAACATATTATGTCCGGTAGTTTGTTCAAGGGATATTTACATTCTACCGTCGGTAATATGGGAGGACTTTAGCCACGTCAAAAACGACTGTAACAAAAATACCAACAGAGACGAAATCTTACAATATTAATTTTTGGCGTCAGTATAAACCAGTATATACGATTACTACATATTGTTATACTCACCAAGTACAATACAGCAAATCATAATGTAAAAACGGAGAACGTGAGGAAACTTGCGCCTAAAAGGGAAAGAAAAAAAAACGTGTGAACAAAAAAATAGATTAACATAAGATCAAACGGAAAAGTTTGGAATGAATGTCGCGGCAGGAGCCGGCTCCTGGTCGCTGTTAGTTTCTACTACAGGTAAAATTCAAAAGATCTGTCAGGACTGAGTTACCCATTATTGTCTTAGGACTCGAATATGGACCTACGGGCTGAAATGAGTCTCAGAAAGAGCTGACATATTTCTTTGAGGGGACTGTTTTGGTTCAAATTATTCTGGTTAGCATCACATGAGGCCGAATCAAACTTAGGGCCCGCAGGACAAGGGTAGTCATAAAAAATGGGCGAGGAAAGATGTAACCAATACTCACCGCGAGCGCAGCGGCGGAAGCATTACGTGATGTAAGGGAAGGGAACGCAGGTATGGAATTTGCAAAATTGTAATTGATTTTATGGACAATCGACCGGTTTTGATGAATTCTTTAAGCGTTCAGATTTTGTTCAGCAAATTGAAAAAAATTATGGCAAAATGAGGGAAGCTATGTTCGCTTCCCGAGCGTTTCTCATTTTGCTTTGCTAGCAGAATGTCTCAATTTCCGCGCCCTTTTTTCGATAAATACAGTCTTTGATCATGAGCTAGAATACTAAGTTTGGTATTATTTTCATGAAGAAATAAATGTGGGGAGGAGCGCTGCGTGACGACACAAAGAACGGCTGTGGAGCAGACTACTTTTCACAGGTACTTTCCTCTATATAATTCCACACTTATTCATTGGGTGACTTACAGGTTTTTAATGCTGGCCCATGTGATGGCAGTGATGACTGAAGCGATGAGTGCTGCCCACAAGCCGACAATGATAGTTATATAATTTATTTTCTGAGTCAGAGGCGACTGTGTGCTCCAGTCACACGGCGGTCGACACTGGCCTGTTTCTTGATCAGGGATTAGAGGCGAGTTACATTCCAGCGATTGTCCTGGTGATGTAACAGTAATAGTTAATCTCAAATATATATAATATATTTTAGACGTTATGATTTGTTTAGAGATCATTACGTCAGCTGTAAATAACTCCATGCAAACAATGGTCTGCCCATGCGCGGTAGACAAAAAGAGATGGTTTGCTATGGGCAATGCTCAGTTGGATTCCGGATTCCTTGAGTTGTATTCCAGATTCCAAAGCTCAGATTCCAGATTCCACAAGAAAAAATTATTGGATCCCAGATTCCACGAGCAAAAGTTTCCAGGATCCCGAATCCGGATTATTTTGTAGGACGCGATCTGTCTTAAAAATTACACTAATTGTTTTAATGTACGTTAGCAGACTGGAATTTTTCAATATGAAAGAGCTAGAAACGAAGCAGAAGGAAAGTAACGAGAAGTTACAGCAGGATTTGCACCACTTAGGCCTCAAGGGGATCGTTACTTTTGGGAGTTAGGAACAGTTGACTGAAAATATAAGGGGATATAAAGTGATATAATTCACTTCCACGAATGTGGGGCATTTAGGGCGTGGCACAAACTCTGGGAATACAGAAGAAATAACTTCTTTAATAACAATGAAAATGATTTTCCTCTTACAACATGTATTTAAATCACGCCAGTGTCAATCATCCACATTTTTTGCACTATATTCATTTGTTGGCAATAAGCCCTGAAGCCCATATGGTTTATTAGTCGTACCTTCATCACTGCGAGTGTCGTTTTTCGCCGTGGGCAGCAAGTTGATCGTTGTTTTACTATTTGTTGAATTTGAGGTAGTTCTGTAGAAGAAACAAGTAGAAAGAACTTAAAATGACATGCCCTGGATTAAAGAATTACTGAGAAAAAAAGCTGTTCTAACTTTTCTCATTCCCACTTTGACTTATTAATGACACAGTACTATACACTTTACACCATTCATCTCTTTTCCCTTTCTTTCTCTTTGCGATATAAGCTACCGTACCTATATGCATCGACTTATAGGTGGGAAACCTTTCAAAGAAAGTCAAACTATTTTTTAGCTGCTTCTGCGGTGCAACTTCTCTTTTTCATCCATTCAAAGACTTGTCGATTTGTTTTGTATGTAGCGCTATCCGATAGTTAAATCTCTATCAAGCGGAACAGTATCAAGGAAAACAGTTGTGTTATCCACCTTTCGAGTACCTGAGTCCTGAAGTTGAATTACCTATTCACCGAAACCTGCCTCTTAAAAGCTGCAATTCGCCCCAGCGTGTTTCCATGCTGCTGTATCTTGTTGTGACGCCACCGAGGAAAAATGTTTTTGCAGTTCCGTGACGACTGTGTCAATATTATTGAAAAATTTTCGTGTATTCTTATATGACAGCTAACGCGCACATCCTGTTCCGGGTCTTGTGTTTGTTAGAACAAACCAAACGATTACAACGCATTTTTTGTTTTATTGTTTTCTCTGAGTTTGCCACAGAAAGCGGCAAACCACAAAGCTTTAATAAGGCAAGGATTACAAACTTAGTCCTGGCATGAGTAGCATTTTTGCTATTTAAACTTCGTTTGATTATACTTTAAAGCGGATTTAACCTTCATGCCACAAAGTGTCTATGGGTTACATAATTTAAGAAAACAATGCTTTTGGAATGTGTGTGGATGGCATAAAGCATGGGTTTTTCCCTAGAGGAAAAAAGTGACAATCTAGTCAGTATCACTGATCAGTTTTTACGACTAGCTTCTACGCTCAGACTGGAGATAAATCAAGCCTGCAAAAAAAAAAACTCATGCAAATGATAAGGAGAAATGTTTATAATCTTTAGGGATTAAGTCAATAAAATGCTTAGAAGAATGTCAGCAAACAATAGCGGCAACATGCTTTCGTAGTGAGTTGTGCTTGTTCTCGTTCATTCTATAGCTTTTTATTATGTAACTAACAAAATAACGCATTTTTCCTCGCCCCTTGAATTTCTGTTTTTTTTTTTTCACGTTATTGACACTTTTGGCGATGGGGAATGAGGGGGAGGGATGAGTGCTGGCATGAGCTGAAGCCTGAAAAAAAAAAAAAGATGCCATCTTCGGAATCATTAGGGAGTACCTTCCCCCCCGTAGGGGTACGTAGTCCTTATTTCAAGAGAGTGGGAGGCTGCTTGAACATACGTAGTGAACCGATGTCTCACCGGTTTCTCACGATCAAGTGAGGATTCACAACGAGTGATACCTCTCCAGAGGCCATATATTATTTACCCTCCGGGATCTTTAGATTTGACTGTCAACGTGTATGAGATCTAGTATGAGTACAATCTAAGACTGAATTTTGAGCCCGCTTCCTAAGAATTCCCATTGCTGAACTTGACATACTAGAATGGCGTATGGGAAACGGGTGTCACTGTGGATTTAACCCAGGTAGGGCAAATGAACTTGGTTTGAAAACGTGAACGCCTTGTCCAATCTAAAGGCCCCTACTTTCTTTGTCTTCTTTACAAGGTGAACACTCCTCGAAGACGCCAACATTCTTAATTTCATTTGTCATTTTAATTAGAATAAAAATTGAACTGTTCATACAAATGGAAGACATTGCCCCTCATCTCACGTGATGGAACTCAAGCTTGGAGACCGGTTCGTGATCTTAGCACCGTCATTCAATTAGGGTTAATTAAAAATTCTGACTGATATGGTCGAGTAAGAATCTCCGCTATAACCTTTTAAATTATACACCTAAATTTACACCTAAGGTTTTGTAGGGTTTTTAATTTCTGCGGCGTATTTCTCGTCGCTCTTAATACTTCACTGTCTTAACGAGTCGACGAGTAGAATACTCGAGTTTGAGACATATAATTTAACGAAAAATCTTTAGTATTTAATATATTTATTATACAAAGTTCTCGAGACAAAAACACGAAGGGATTAGTTTCGCTTACGGAAGTTATTATCAGCCTTTTGTGCGGCGCGACAGATCACGTAAACTTCACAAAAATCGATATTTAGTATCGATAGGTTAAATTGAAAAATGGATTTTTTCTTTAAGTATTGACAAAAATATACAACGGTGTTTACGATAGTCAAGGATAACTTTTTGTCAGTATTACTCTGTCTTAGAGATAAAAGGAAAACTCGTACAGTAACAAGTAACTTGCCCTTATGCCCTACAAAAGCAGGCAAAATTCTGAAGGAAAGATGGAATTTTTCTACTCGAAGATTTCAGCCATAAATGGAATCTGAACCACAAGTACCTTGCACTAGCACCGGTATAATACGTGTCAAAGTAGACTTTCTAAACGACAAAAGAATTATCCTAAAACAGACAGTGTATAACACCTCCATTGAAGAAATGTTGCAATAAATAAACGAAATGCTTTTATCTCGAGCTGAAGAAGTAGACTTCAAAAGAGTGACTTATTTTAATTACTTGGGGCCGTACTAAGGTAGAGCAAGCGAAAATTAAAAAGTCAGTCACGACCACATATTTCGTTCATCGCCAATCTCTTGAAAGGAAGAGAGACAATAATCAGTTTCAAATTTTAAAAAGTGACAATTTTTGAAAGTGAAATTGCTCACCTTCAGTTTTGGAGTATGGGCATAATGAAAACGAATAACTGTAATTTCAGTTCATACATGAAATCATTGAAAAATATACTGAGAAATGAGCCTTAAGTTTTCGTCAGTTTGCCTTTAATAATTTTTTATACTTCAGTGCTTGTGTATTTCCTTCCAGGCCGGTCTTCCAGTTCCTAACTTGGCCCACAAGACTAGGTCGTTTGACTTCCACAGACCTCCGTTCTTTTGCACGTTCTTTTTTTATTCAAATACATCGAATTTTCTTATATCCAGTTTTTTCGTACCCCGGGGGGACACTCAACAAAGTTTTATACAGGGAGGCTGCTCCCCAAGGTCCCACCCCTAAGCCTTTGAGAATACCGAAATGACGATGTCTGAAGCCTTTCATATGCTTCAACTCGTTAAATCCCAACTCTTTTATATACTAGAAGCCCTAATAAGATACCCCTTTCGGCCGGTGCCTCCCAGTTTACCGCTAACTGCTGCTTGTAAGCCTTGGGCTTAGGGGCTAATAAGAGACAGTACACCACAGGTCACTATAGGGTGTACCCCCCGGATCTAAACGGTCACCTCCATCAGCGAAGGCAATTCTCAGGTGGTAACGAGCGCACATATTTCTCCTGTATTTTGATAAAATCTACAGCCTCCAGTTGAGAAGAGGCCATCTCCCTTTTAGCAAACGAGTTGTGAACGAGTCGACGGTCAGTTTATAAATACGAGAGGGCTAAACGTATTTGACGTTTTGTGTAAGAGGAATAATGGCAATCGAAAAATCAAGTTTACTTACCCATTTGAGCTGAAGTGGACTGGATGACGCTGGCTATAGAACACGATGAAGAATACTGTTGGTAACGATACGAGTATTACAAGAACTAAGTGACCGAGGAAGTAAGGCAGGTTCCGCCGAGAAAGCTTGATTAAATTACATCGCGATGTCGTCTTCGATGAACATGGGGTAGTTTCCATGTTTTGTGCCAGTGAGTAGTGATCCTTTATGATTGAAAATTCTTCCAAACGCGTTAGAGAAGATAAGAGCTTATGTAAAAGACAAAGGTCAAGTTAAAATACACGTAATCAAAAATCTCGAATAACATAACACTGGTCGTGGCTCATCATGTAATTAGATAGGAGTCTGCGGTGACATGTTGACATTAGGATCTGGGACATGACAGAAAACAGCAATATTTTGACTACACTGTCATGCGCGTTCAAAACGTTGACGAGAAACTTCCGTCGGCACAAGTTTCGTGTTTGAAAATATTATCCTGCTAAATGCTTTTTCATTTATTGTTATTATGTGTTTTAAACCACTAACTTGGTGAGAGGAAGCCCAACACTGCATGTGTTCTCAAACAAATATTGCTCCACTACTCACGAGCTCTTCCGGTAAAGAATTAGAAAACGATATTTTAGACACTCATTTCCCCACGCTGCACTCAACTTCCTCATTCTATCACAAACGCCAGGCCTCATCAAAGCAGGAAAAAATGATTTGAATATATTTTATTCACTATCTAAAAAGCAGATTTCTCTTCTGCCCAAGCAAACACTCTTTAAGTCAAAGATTTTCCGTGTCCACGCGTCCACCCAATGTAAACAGTTTGATTGTCAAGAAGATGACGTCATGATCACACAAACACTAATGATCACGTACTGTAAACATGCCTGTGCCTGGATCTAAAATGTACATAAAATGCAAGTGAGTCATAAAGTTTCACTGCTCAAACAGAAAACAAGCACAGCGAAAAACAAACAAACAAACAAACAAAAAAACAAGAACAAAAAAAAAAGCAAAACAAAACAACACTGTGAATTTTTCGAGCCCAGTTTCAATTTATATCAAAGCCGTGATTGTGGATGTCGACCTTATCAAAATCCCGCGAGTGGGAGTATCATTTTTTCCAAAAGTGTTTTAAATGATTCAGACATAATATCCTGTTTTTAAAGCAGGTTTCTGCTGAAAAACGTAGGTTGATAAAAAAATTATCGGAATGTCCTTGAAAAGCAAAGAATGAAAAAACGTATATATACTCTTTTATTTATTTTTAGCAGGTGGAGAGTGACCTGTTTGCAACTAGCTATAGCACAAAGAACAGATTATAAAAACTGACAGTCTTGCCAAACATTGACAGACATGAAAGTTTCAGTTTCTGATTTAAATTTTGTAGCAATTTCCGAAAACGTAAATAAGGTAAAAGAACTTTTGACTGAGAGGAAATAAAAATCAAACAAACAAAAAAGTCGTAAATCGAAACAAGAGATCTAACGCACGCAAGGTTTAGGAAACTAGAAATAAAATCTGTTTTGAGTGGACTCTCCTAAAATTTTGAAAGGGTAGAGCTTTAAAAAAACTCTTGCCGAATATTATCAAGGGTTTTTTACAGCAGCAGATTCTCTATGAAAACGTACGTTCCGGTAACTTTTTTAAATTTCAGTCCACGGGGTCTACCTCCTTCCTAACTGCCCGTTTTTACTCAGACCTTACTCAAATACACTTTTGAAATCGTTAAATAGTTTCAGTTAGTTAGTTAGATATTGTTTTATGATACCCAGAGATCGTAACTGGCCGCCATCTTTTGGTTTCTAAGGGTAAGGGGTTGCACCTCGGTGCGGAGCCTCCCGGTATAACACGTTTTTGAGTATCCCTGGGGTGTATAGGCTAGTAACGTCCATTGAGACTAGAAAAACGTTGTTTGGTATCCTTGAGTCTTCAAAAACACGTGTTTCCAGAGGCAGGACCTGGGATCAAATGATGCGTAAAGAGGGGTGCGCACAAAATGTTGAATTAATATTACAACAGTGTTGAATAAAAAAATTGTCGTTGAATGTGGATGAATATTTATCGCGAACGTGAATGAAGATATTCGTGAAAAGAAATTAAATCGTTCAATGTGAAGGGATGTGGAACCCGTGTGAATTTTGCATATTAACAAAATGTTGAATGCAAATCAAGTGTGAAATAAACATTATGACCTTGAATGTGAATGAATATATGTTTCAAATGTGAATGAATATATTCGTAAGTAAAAAATATGTCGCTGAATGTGAATTGTGTCCACGTTGAATGACAAAGTTGTTGAATGTGAATGAATACATTCGTGCAAAAGAATGAAATCATTAAATGTGAATGAATATGGAATTTGTGTATTTTGCACCACTTCGCTAACCATACATAAAAGAATACAAACATTTATGAGCACTTTTTCTCTTTGTTTTCCACACATACCTCACTCAAGAGTGGCTATGATGACCTTACGCTTAAAACAATTGCAAAGTTTGGTGTATTTTTACGAACACCATTCCAAACATATTTTCTTAATACCCTGCATGATAGTTCCCTCGAAAACCATACCCGATTCCAGACCAAAATGGGCAAAATCTATAGCTGTTTAATTTCAGAGCAAAAAGGCACAAAAACCCTACCCGATGTGGCGGCACATACTTACCGTGTGGCACGAAATTTTTGCGGGTTCTAATTTTTGCGTTTTTTGCGGTTTTTCCAGCGATCCGTAAAAATAAGTTCCCGCAAATAAAAATTACCGCAAACATTTTTCCCGCAAAAATTTACTCCAGAGTAAATATTCTCTTACTCAAATTCGCTACAAGAAAATACAGTATAAGAAATCGTATGTGCTCAATCACAAAGTTGTCTCTTTCATTCAGAAACAACGAAATACTGGTTTATTGTTTGAAAATATGTATTTCTACGGTACGTACTCAATAAAAACGAAAATATTATAATTATTATAATATTGATCTTCCTTCAAATAATTCTTCACTACGCAGTTCACATATATGATTTTCATATATTCATAATTTTAATATTATAAATGCTGGGTACTGGGTACTTTCTGAAAATCGCAAAAATTAATTCCCAGCAAGAAAAACCAATCTGTCCTAATCGCAAAAATTAGTTCCTGCAAAACACAAAAAATCGTCAATCCGCAAAAATAAACTCCCGCAAAAATTTCGTACCACATGGTATATAGCTTGTATTTAACAATTATTCCTTGAGCCCGAATGGGCTCTTGAGTCAATAGCCCATGAGGCCAAAGACCGAATGGGGTATGGACTCAGAGGCCATGAGGGCGAGAGGAATAATTGTTTTAGTAAAATCCAACTAGTTGGTCAAAAATATCGAGAATAAAAAATTAAGTTTTAGCTGGTCCTTAGCTAATCCTTTTTTGCCGCCAAAAAGCCCGCACCTTTCGCTATTAGTGGGCTATAACATATAGCCTAGTAGTAGCTCAACCAATCAGAAGGCAGCATTGATAATAGACCACTAGCTGGATTTTACTAAAGGGGAGTACCCTCCCGGCTGTTGGAAAAGTTATGCAAACAGGAGACACAAACAACTTTCTGGAATACGGGAAGAGAACAAATATCGCAGTTCACTGAACAAGCAAAAAATCATCGGCTGGTAATATTAAGTAATGATCCGGGTAAGGTGGATAGCAGTTTCTTTTGTTATGCGGCAACGGTGCTTTCCCCACATAGGAATGTTCTCATTTTTACACAGAGAATGCATAAACCTACATGAAGGCCGTTTACGCAATAAAATGCACTTACACTCCACTTTGAAAGGGTGTTTTTTTGTGTTAAAAAATTTTGACCAATCACAAGAGTTGAAAACAATAGCCAAGAAAAGTTTACAATTTTACATGTTCCCCACATAGGATTTCTTTTTTATTCAAACTGAGACAAGATTTTGTTATATGGAAGACGATTGGAAAGTAAGGATGAATATATGTACCGCTTTATGAAGTTTTGTTAACTTTTGCTGTTTAAGCCAATCAGAAGTAAATACAGACAATAGAAAAGTTAGCACCTTTTTTGCATTCCAACATGTTCGTTGCCGTTGTTGCTATCGTTCTTATCTGGACCGTTTCTTAAATTCACAGAGCAAATCTCTTGGAACAAAATTTTTATTTCAAGATATAATTGTGTTCAAAGGGGAAAAGTGTTAAAACATGTTTTAAAATTCTCGGACCTAGGGACACATTTCAGGCAGGCTGGATTTTTGTGATTTTTTAATTTACACACTTCTCATCTTGCCCCCCAAGAGTTAGGGATAAAGAATGGCATCATCAAAGGCAAAGGCAAAGCTCCGGCCGCTCGGAGCCCTACCTCTGAAGAAATTTTCAAAACGACTCCTTAGATGGTACAGTACCCTGGCTCCAGAGGTCCGCTTTCAAAATACCTAATATGTAATAGTCGTGCATACGGTTTGATAAGGCTCTCGGCATTTCGCGCCTCGTTGAAGCGGCTTCGCCGCGAACCATCTCTACAGCCCCCGAAATGATCCCGACCCCCAAAATAATCCCCAACCCTGAAATGATCCCCAAATCGACCCCGAAATGATTCCCATTTCTCTTCACGTCGACCCCGAAATGATCCCCAATTAATTCTTGGAATGGAACTTGTATTCCGTCACGGAATTATTACAAATCTGTTGCAGCGTTTACGTTCTCAAATCGCGTTTAACATTTCGATACAAATTGAAAACCTTACATTCAAGAACAGTATTTTTCCTTCTTCCCTTCCCATGAGACCCCGCGCGCGCCTCAACCTAATCCCCAATCGTCTCTCATCCCAAAAAACACTTAAATAGCGACTGGGTACGAGTCTGAGTCAAGATCAGAAGACTTTAGCAGCGACTGATCAAACAAAGTGAAATATAGTTTAGTTGCGATATTTCGACTGGCCAATAACAGTCTTCATCAGGTTTATTGGGATATCACGAATTCACAGGAATATATATGAAGTAAAATTATGACCGGAAATTACATAATATGACGTGGTATGGTGAAATGAAAGATATACTATATATAGTAATATATATATGAAGTAAGATAATGACCGCCAAATACAACGAGCTTCCGACATTCTTCGCACTGACGCACTTACAAACAAACCCAAGACTCAGACTGAAACCTGCTAAAGTCTTCTTGACTGTAACGTTTTCAATTTGATCTATTTTGACTGATCACGGTCTTTTTGGATCCGACGTTGAACAAGATTGATCGTGCACGGTATATTAGACTACGAGTAGTCCCCCATTTTTCCTCAGGGATAGTAGAGCGAGCGAAACGCGAGCGCGCGTGAAAATCACCCCACGCGCGCGCGCGCTCGCGTTTCGCTCGCTCTACTATCCCTTGAGGAAAAATGGGGGACTACTCGTAGTCTAACGGTATATGAATTTGCTGTTTTTTTTTTTTACCTTAATTAAACATTTCGCTACAGTTTATGTGATTTTTTAGCGCTTTTGTCATCTAATCGCCTTTATGTATACTTTTGCATCTTCGACATCATTTTAAGATTTTAAAAAGTGTTAAAACATCATTTTTAAAATTCAATATCCAAGGCATGCACTTTTAACATCATTTTTAGAATTTGGCATCTATGCGGTTTTCTCTATAACCGGGCTATAATCACCTAAGGGAAAGTTCATTTAATATGACAAGGGAGGGGGGATGAAGATATTGAGGGGGGGCTCCGAAAATTTTTAGACACCCGAAGGGGGGGCTCTGAATAAATTGTTGCGCTAGGAGGGGGGGCTCCGAAAATTTGTATACTTCAAAACCAACACATGACATCATCATACAGATCAGATGGTTTTCAACTCAACAATTTAATGACCTGTACAACTCAGCTATATCACGTGGTTTACAGATATAACAAATGTAGTCTCAGTAATTATTACACTCTTGTTCATCCCAAAAATGCTTTAGAAAATTTCAAAAATTAGAAATGCTCAAACTTTTTATAGTAAAACCACATTGATTCAACAAGATTTCAAAATCTGCTAACGGGAACTATAAAAACGATGACTCTGTAACAAGAAATGTTAAGAAATGAAGGAGGAAGGGAGGGGGGGGCTCTGAATTTTTTTCGACTACCAAGGAGGGGGCTCCTAAAAAATTGTACCCGCTAGCGAGGGGGGCTGCTAAAATTTCAAGCTTCGAGTTTCAATATCTTCATCCCCCCCCCCCCTTGTCATATTAAATGAACTTTCCCTAAGTAATAATTTTAAAATATGTTATGTTTCTTGATATTATTAGTTGCAGTTCATGGTCTCCCTAAAAATATACTAGACTGTGTATTTTTTTGATAATAATATTTTCGTTTAATCCAGTCCAAAGTGTAATCCCAAATTAATGTCATGTGGGCAAGTGAAGATTATTAGTAAAGCTTAAGTTGTAATGTTGTGCATTTTGCACGATCCATAGTTCAAGGATATCATTCCATTCCTAAAATTAAATGGAGATCATTTCGGGGTCGCTATCATTTCGGGGTCGATTTGGGGATCATTTCAGGGTTGGGGATCACTTCGGGGTCGGGATCATTTCGGGGGGTGTACAGGATTAGAGCTTTAGACTACTTAGGAACTAATAATAAGTTTGGTCACCGACAAGACATCACGTAAGACAACGGCTGTCCAAAAGGCGAGATAGCCAAAAACGCTTCTACGTCGATATTTATACTAAGAAATTGCAAACGTTACAGTCAAGAAGACTTTTGCAGGGACTGATCAAACAACGTGAAATAGAGTTAAGTTGACGTATTTCGACTGGCCAATACCAGTCTTCATCAGGTTTATTGAGATATCACGAATTTACAGAAATATATATGAAGTAAAATAATGACCGGAAATTACATAATATGACGTGGTATGATGGGGCTAGGAACCCCACAGGGGGCCCACACAATCTGTTTGTGTAGCCGATTGTTATTTTATAGTAAATGTACTGGATTTACCGTTTGCTTCACCTATAGCGATATATCGCATATATGTATATAAATCAATAATAAATGAACGTTGAATTACCTTGCCTGTGGTGTATAGTCGTCCTTTTGCCTCAAAAGCGGTTTTTTGAGCGATTTTGAATGAATTTGAGTTCGCCGTTGACTGTTCCATATAATAGAAGGACAAGGGAGGAATCCTTGTTTTGAAAGGGTTCCAGCGCCGGAGCGATTTTCCCCCCCCAAAATCGCACGCTCCGCTTTCAAACTTCGCAGCATAAAGGTCAAAAGATTCACGATTCTTCTCGTACCTTCCAATCAAAAATCCATCCAAACGGCCCGTAGCTAGCCCTCGAAGAAAATCAAAATCCCACAGTATCCGAGCGACTGGAATGCGTAGCAAGATTCATACGTGCCAGCGAGAAACCGTCCCGCTGATTGCCTCTTTTTGATTGGGTGTCGTTAAACAACAAACGCTTACCAAGTCTTCTTCATCAGTTATTATTTAACCATTTGTTTAACGACATCCAATAAAAAAAAGGCAATCAGCGGGACGGTTTGTGGCTGGCACGTATGAATCTTGCTAAGCATTCCAGTCGCTCGGATACTGTGGGATTTTGATTTTCTTCGAGGGCTAGCTACGGGCCGTTTGGATGGATTTTTGATTGGAAGGTACGAGAAGAATCGTGAATCTTTTGACCTTTATGCTGCGAAGTTTGAAAGCGGAGCGTGCGATTTTGGGGGGGGAAAATCGCTCCGGCGCTGGAACCCTTTCAAAACAAGGATTCCTCCCTTGTCCTTCTATTATATGGAACAGTCAACGGCGAACTCAAATTCATTCAAAATCGCTCAAAAAACCGCTTTTGAGGCAAAAGGACGACTATACACCACAGGTAAGGTAATTCAACGTTTATTTATCATTGATTTATATACATAGTTAGCAATATATCGCTATAGGTGAAGCAAACGGTAAATCCAGTACATTTACTATAAAATAACAATCGGCTACACAAACAGGTTGTGTGGGCCCCCTGTGGGAACCCTATATTGAACATGGCCGTAATCAATGCACTTTTCATTCTACATGTGAGACCCATCACATCAAATCTCATATCACTTGTGAAACTTTTAATGTTATCTATTTGATTCAATGTCGCCTGCATAATCTACAATATATTGGAGAAACTAAACGTCGCCTCAAAGACCGTTTTAATGAACACAGAAGACCTATACTCAACCCTACTGGTAATTACATCCATACTACAGTTTCAGGACACTTTCTAACCAGTAATCATTCCGACAATCATATGCTTTTGATTCCTATTGAAAAACTTAAAAATGGGCGTGATTCTTTCAGGAAAGCACGTGAAGCCCACCTTATCCATAAAGCTAAGACAATTGAATCTCTGGGCATCAATCTATTAAATAATCGTGATGAAAAGTAACTATAAATAGTATATCTTTTACTTTTTTGTTATCTTGTCTTTTTAAGTAGCCACACCATACCACGTCATATTATGTAATTTCCGGTCATTATTTTACTTCATATATATTTCTGTAAATTCGTGATATCTCAATAAAAGGCTGATGAAGACTGGTATTGGCCAGTCTTCTTGACTGTAACGTTTTCAATTTGATTTATTTTGACTGATCACGATCTTTTGTATCCGACGTTGAGCAAGATTGATCGTATCCGGTTTTTGCAGTGGTCTTTTGTCTTTTTTACCTTAACTAAACATACTAAGAAATATTCATATCGTATAATCACAGATAGCCCAAGCTCGAAATTTAAGCATCGGCGAACATCGACATTGTTGCATAACATTCGAAATATAAGGATTTGTATGGAAAAAACTTATCGTTTCCGTAACGTACGAAAATGAAAGGATTTCAATAAAAAACAACTTACCTTACATAAACTGATGTTTATGGCCGTTTTATGGGTTGTACTGTAAACGGTTTTCTCTCTATATAATAGTTTACCAAGATTGGGGACTCCAGCGAAGTTGCCCGACGGATCCACCCGACGGATCCTTTATATAGAAAGAAAACCATTTACAGGACAACCCATAAAACGGCCGTAAATCGGCCCATGGACCACTTAGGAGAGACGCAACAGACAGTTTATGTAAGTTAAGCTGAAATCCTTTTATTTTCGTAGGTTACGGAAACGATAGGTTTTTTCCCATAGAAATCCCCAACAATGCCTATGTTCGCCAATACTTATATTTCGAGCTTGGGCTACCTGTGGTAAAATCAAATGTAGTTACGTAACCTCTATTAAAAGACTGAGTAAAAGAACAAAAGGTTGTCACAAATGTGAAAAAAATGCTACGAATCGTAATGAAACAGCTTTTCAACTACACGTGGTTACATTGAAAAGCATTTATTTCCATTGGTCTTAAAAATAACTCGAGACGAATTACCTATGATCATATTTTTCAATGATACAAGTTCGCACTAGACACATGTACGCAATGCGGACCTATTTTAAGAACGGCGCCCCATAGCTTCGTGCGAACTAACCTGACTAAGTGCCTTTATTTCGAGAGATTAGATCACATGCACCTAGCATGATGCGACAAATTACGACAATATAAACAGCTCGCCTTCCCTGCCCCTTTAATGCTGAAACGACTTTGGTTATCTGTCGTTCATATGGTGGCCTAATTCAGTTACTTCACAAAAGGTTCGTTGCAATTCAGTTAAACTATAAATTCGTGACTGTGACTGATTCTAATTGTTATGTTTTGGTATTTTCGTGTGATGAGTAAACAAAAAATGCTTAAAAGCAGAAGGACATAATTGTTGAATTGAAAGTTTCTGTGTTTGTTTCTTCTTTCTCCAGCCTCACTTCTTAGCAGCACTTCAGGTGGAGAAGATGGAAACTGTAACAAAACTTCTAGAGCAGCCATTATTATTGTCAGAGAGTCTTGCTCATCCTGCAGCCACAGTGTCCTTGCTGCTTTTTGTAGCGCTCTTTCTGTACTGGTATGGGACTAGAGGCTTTGCTGACCTCAAGAAACTAAATGTTCCAGGACCCAAACCTATTCCATTCCTTGGAAATTTTCTTGAAGCTAGGAAATACAGTGGTATTTATCAGATGCACCTTGCCTTCCTTAAAAAATACGGCAGAGTGTTCACCATCTGTCTGGGCGGCAGGCCATCGCTTATCGTTGCCGATCCGGAGCTTTTGAAACAAATAATGGTCAAGGATTTTCCAAATTTCCGCAATCGTTTCCAGTTTCAAAAGCCAGTGAACAAAACTCTTGCACAGAACGTGGCATCCTCACGGGACGACAAATGGAAACGGATCCGTAACACGCTGACACCCACTTTCAGTGCGGGAAAGCTGAAGCTGATGACATCTTTGATGGAGAAGTTGTGTGACACACTTTTGGAGAAACTTGAAAAAGTCACTGACTCGGGTGAGTTATATTCCGTAGAAAGTAGGCGCGATTTCCAGCGTTCTCTCGGTCCTACCAGACAGCAAGTCTATGTAGAGACTGTAGAAGGGTATAGTCATGGACATTGATCAGGGGCACCCAACGTCAATTTTCGGAAAATATCTGTTCGGAAGACGATTTGAGATCTAGAATTTTCGGACCATTTGTTGTAAAATTTCTTGCTTGCTTGCCTCTCCCAAGATTTTCGAACATCTGAAAAATGGTGCAATTACCTATTTTTAACGGATTTTCACCCTAAAAAGGTCACCTGAAATTTTCGGGAGCCTTTTTTCTGGCTGAAGTTTTCGAAACGTTACGTTTTGATCCCTATAATTTTCGGATCACCAGACTTTCAGCTGGGAAATCCGAACAGATGAAAATTTTTAGGGATAAAAATATGCCTATATCTGCAGTTTGAATACAAAAACACGTTTAACAATGCTATGTTTAAGTGGTTTTGGACTATATTCTCGTTGGGTGCCCCTGATTAATATTTTAAATGTGGCATTGCACTCTACCGAAAGAGAACGAGAGCAACGTCGTTCTCAGGGTCAGGGGTGGAAGCGGAATATTTTGTGTTTAGTATTCAATATTCAAACTGTCAATATTCAATATTCAGACTTAATATTCAATATTCAAAGATCAATATTTAATATTCAAACCTCAATATTCAATATTCAGACTTCCATTTTTATCTTATTTTCATTTTTTAAACAATTGTGACCTCCCTCATGACTCATTGATTTTCTATAAGAGCCACGTCCGTTATTGCAGGCTACCAAGACACATGTATTTCTTTGCAATGAGTTTTACCTAATGGCAGAGGTCGTTCAGAAAAAAAATATCAAAATATAAACAAGACATGCTCCTAGTTACATTGCAATAGACTATTATCTGTTGGTAAACGTTGGTAGAGAAAGGCTTGACGTGGTTACAAACATTGGCCCAGTCCCCGGGGGGGGGGGGGTACTCCCTTATATAAGCTATCGTGTCTTCTATTAAGAAGATATTTAAGGCAGCTTGGGATTCTAAAATACACTCAAAAACAGAGACAAGAGTTCAACGAGACTCGAGCGCGAATGGTCTTTTCTTGAAGAGTCGGACAAAGAGTGACAAGAGGGTTGTAATCTGACAAGTCTCGTATTACTGCGTGGTCATGACAACTGTCAGTCAGGAGTACTGTACTAATGAATTACCGTACATAACCGAGCCCACTGTGTGAGCCCACGTTCCTTCCTTCCCTAGCCTAGGAACGCGGGCTCACTGGATGGACCGTCCCGACAAAACATCAGTCGAACATAATGAAGCATAACGAATAAGTGAATTTTTTAGATTAATTTACGGACACTTAATAAAAGTGAAAATCTTTCCTACTTTTACATTTAAAATACAAAATGACTGTAGAATCATTTTGCGGACAGTTCATACAGGTTTTTCATATCTTTAACTTTAACTTCATCTCCATATTTCAGTCTACTATTAGTTTTTTTTCCTTTGTAAGCATGACCAACCGTGGAAATGGTAATGCAAATAAAAAATTAATATTGTTGTTGCTGTTTTTCACAGATCAAAGTGTTGACATGTTGGACTGGTTCAGTCGAATGACACTAGAAGTCATTTTGGCGACTGCTTTTGGAGTAGATGCAAAAATACAAACGGGAGAAAACAACGAAATGTTACGAGAGGCTAAGAAACTGTTTCACGTGCCTTTCTTTCTCCGACAAATTGCCCGTCTTCCATTTGGAGACGCAATTCTTCGTTTGTTACTTGTTCTTAATGGAAGTGATGTAAACTATTTCGAGCGTATCGGGAGAGAAATGTTGAACAGTCGTCGGCAACAGGGACAGACAAATCGAAAAGACCTGCTACAACTCATGATGACTGCCACTGATGAAACCACTGATGAAGGGGTCAGCAGACTCTCTGATGACGAGGTTGTAGCCCAGTCCTTCATCTTCTTATTGGCCGGTTATGAAACGTCAAGCAACACTCTGTCATTTACTGTGTACCACTTGGCTTGTAACCCAGGCGTTCAAGACAAACTGAGATTAGAGATTGCCGATGCCCTAGAGACCAATGGAGGGGAGAAAGCTCTCTATGAAATAGCCCAAAGCATTGAATATCTTGATTGTGTCATAAAGGAGTCACAGCGATTGTGTCCGCCTCTTCCACATCTAAATCGTGAATGCCAGAAAGATTTTGACCTTAACGGAATCCATATTCCAGCTGGAACCGAGATTGTTATTCCAGTCTATGCCTTGCATCATGATCCTGAAGCCTGGGAAGACCCAGAGAAGTTTGATCCCGAGAGATTCCGTGGTGCAAGGAAAGACGCCCACCACCCCTTTCAGTTTCTGCCGTTCGGCGCCGGGCCACGAAATTGTATCGGTATGCGGTTCGCCCTGCTGGAGATCAAGATTGCCCTGGTGAAAATTCTGATGAAGTACAAGTTTGTGCGATCACCCGAGACGCAAGTTCCTCTAGTCTTGCATGATGGCGCAACGATGACTGCCAAAGATGGCGTGCTGGTTAGAGTAGAGTCCGTGCAATAATTAACCTAGGGTTTTGCCAAGTAATTTGTAACACGTTTTTGTCTATCGTTAAGGGGCGCTGTCACAAGATACAAAGAAACCCAACATATCTGCAGTTATACTGAATAAGTGTTATGAAGTAATTTTACAGCTGTCTTTAGTGTTGAAGACCAGAAGAAGCAGAGTGCAAAAAGCTTTCTGAGGTTGTGTTATCTGCGTCTCGGTCAAAATGCGAACGCGTAAGCGTGATCAGACTAGGGGGTCCGAGGACATGCTACCCCGGGAAAATGTCAAATTTAAGTCTTCTGAAATGGTTATAAATGCATCTAAAACTTCCATTAGTAATATAAATTTGTAATTATTACATCAGCACATAAAACAACAAGTTACAACCTGGCCCCCTCGTAAGACCAACATTTAAATGAATAGACGGGACCCTGGGAACGAGGTTGAAGCGGAATCGGAACGCTGTTTTCACGAGATCATAACCTGATAACGCTTTACACTCCTAACAGAACTTTTCTTTCGCTTGCTCTATTTTGGCTTACTGGACATGACTGATGTGACAACATGTAAGGGAAAAAAATGGGCCGACAAAAAAGTTTCAAAACAATTTTTCCACATGTGAATAAACCAGGGACCACTTGCAGAAATATTTACGTTCGACGTAAACGGTATGCTAAGTCAAGTAATTTGATATTATTAAATGACCTGTCTATTTTGCTTATTGTCAAATACAAATATAAGCTCGCTATTGTAGTGAGCACCGTACTTTATCATATACGTTAATCATAGTTCCTATACATGCCATGACCACATTTTGAGCTCAGAATATAGTTCTGATTCATGTATAGGATTTTGTACATTATGCTAGCATTTTTTCGAGCATTTTAGTGAGGCTAAAGCAGCATTATTCGAGCATTTTAGTGGCCTTTTTTGGAAAATTAATGAAAATTAAACATTTTTAACAAGAAAATGTTGACTTTATTTAAAAAAAGTATTTAAATTTTACCTTAATAAAACCGTGTAGAAGAACGTTTTTGTGTTTGCCGTAGAAGAGACTACCTGTTGTTATACTGCTTATATGTTTTTGTTCGCGTTGGCGTTTAAAGGTGATGAAAAAGCCTTCGGTTATGAGCATTATCAGGGCATTTTAGTGTCTTTTGTGGGAAAGACCGAGCATTTCAGTGTGAAAAATGGAGCATTTTAGTGGGGAAACAAAAGCATCAAGAAAGGAGGTGGAGCTATTTCTACCCCTATGCCAGTTGAAATACTCGTCACTGTTAGACGTATTAAGATTTACTATTTATCTGATTCTCACCCACAAATCGTAAGAGTATACTTTTTTCTGAGGCCCTCGAAGCTTAGGCCTTGCAGAAAACTACAAATTACTGACAAAACAACTAGAGCGCGTTTACGCCCGAGTCGAGTGTACTTGAGAAACGCGAAACGCGTGGGTCTCACGCGCTAAATGAGACTGGATCCTAAAAAACCAATATGGCGACGAAGTAGACACTCAGAGCGCCGTGTGTTTTTAAATTGGACACAAAGTAACATAATTAGACTTCAGGAACTTCGATTTCACCTCCATCGTTTCTTTAACTTATTCGTCAACGCTTGACCTCATTTGTGGCATAAAAAAATTCACGGATGTGGCATGGCAGAAGTCGTGAAAAATCAAGGCACAGGTCTTGTGAGGTATGCTTAACTTTGCTTAACTTGAGCTCAGGTTTAAAATCGTCAAGTAACTCCAAGAGAGCCCTTTCCCGGGCTTTTAATCATCCCCGTCCTCTAATATGGGTTCACTGTATACCAAGTCTAGGGAGGGGAAGGGGTGTTTTGGTTGGAGTGAGAAAACCTTTGGAAGTTTCGGGTGAAGATGTGGCTGAGGAACAGATACCAAGACATCAAGATATTGGTTGAAAAGTGAGGTGCAAAATTGTTCAAGACTGACTAGGAGGTGCCTGGACCGGTAATGTAGGAGCTGCTCGTAACACCTTTCCTGATTCATTCTTTTAGACAATGGTAATTCATTGTTTACCATTGTTTTCCAGTTTTGGGTAGCTTTCAGCTTCTGAGCAGCTGCTACATGACCCACCTGGACACTTATCACTTAAGAAATGAAAAGAAACTGCATTTTAGTTAAGACTTCTGGGAGTGTTACTAGTGACAGAGGAAAAAAATTGGCCAATAGGTGACTGGCGCATCTCCGGTAACGATCCCAGAAACAAAGATAGGAAGCAGTTTGGCTCCACTTCCCTTCTTGTTTCACCTTCTTGTGTAGTGTTTAATAGCATTTAAAACACCAAAATTGACCCTGTCTTGTTTATAAGATCAAATTAGTCTGACATCGTAATACTGTCATGCTATATTTTGGGAGGCAGAGTGATTTGGAGAAGGGGTGGGGGGAGTGTGTTGTGAAAACATCCCTATTAAAAATAATGCCAATTGTTTCTTGTTTCAAAAGGCCAAGTATACATAGCTATACACTCATGCCTAGCCTACATAGCATTCTTGCTTCTTTTTGCCTCACACATCTTTCGCACTTACCCCACTTGGCCTAAAGGAAATGGAAATGTCTGCCATGCAGGTTAACTCAACCAGGAAAAGGTCTATACTTCTCAAAGTATTAAACCACTGCATCAGGCAGTCGGCAGCCCAATAAACCCCCACTATGGGGGTCTTGTCTGGAAACTATTTGGCCCCTTTTTCTCTTCAATAAAATTGTTAGAGTAACAATTAAGAAATAAATATTGCTGTCTAGCAGGCTGCAAAGAAAGTCAGTTTTACAGGTTGTCCCTTGGTCTAGCTATAGTTTGCATGTACTAGCCCAAGAGTCTTTTTAACAAGCCCCCAAATGCTTTTGACAAGTGGGATTTGACCATAATACTCATTTTTAAAATAGGATGGGTAATAGCGTGATTTGTAGTGATATTTGGCATAAATACCACAAGTGATATTTCGAAATTTTTATACGTAATTTGTTAGGCGAGTGAAATTTGAGACAATTTTGAAATATCATGAGTGGTATTTTTACCTAATATTACTTACAAATCATGCTATTATTTGCTTATACTATTACCGGCAAAAAGTTTGCAATTTTTACATGTAGGTATTTCAAATTAAGCTGAAATACCACTGCTCTGAGCCAATCAAATTGCAGAGATTTATCTCATGTAGCAGTATAAATAGGAAATAAAAATAATGGTATACTTGAGAAATTAGGGAATAATAAAATTTTACAATTGTTTTGTCCGAATCCAAATAATTTCCCATGCCTAAAGGCTCAGGTAATTATTAGGATTTGGTCAAAACATACATGAAATAATTCCCCAATTTCATATCATCAGATGATTTTGAAAATCCACTTTTGATCTACAAAGTATCCCTCATCTAAAGGCTCGGGTAATCATCAGGATTTGGTCAAAACACACGGAAAATAATTTTACCACTTGATTACACATACTACTTTCACATCATCAGATCAGTGTGAAAATCCACTTTTGTTCTACATGAATTTATTAGGAATTTTATACTACTACATGAGAAATTTCTGCAATTTGATTGGTTTAGAGCAGTGGTATTTCAGCTTAATTTGAAATACCTACATGTGAAAATTACAGACCTTTTGCGGGTAGTAGTATAAACAAATAATAGCATGATTTGTACGTGATATTTGGCATAAATACCACTCGTGATATTTCAAAATTGTCTCAAATTTCACTCGCCTAATGGCTCGTGAAATTACGTATAACAATTTTGAAATATCACTCGTGGTATTTATGCCAAATATCACTACAAATCATACTATTACCTATACTAATAAACAGTAATGTATTACAGTGCCTCTGTAATTTGAATTCCACCAGAAATACAAAACTGATGCACCCTGCAGTGCTTTCGTGAGTGAAAATAGAACATGAGTCTGGCAAACATCCACCTTTAACACACAGCTTTGTTTTGTACAAATTAAGCCGTAATTTAATTTTTATGTAAGTTTTATTCTTTAAAAAGTTGGGTCAGTTCAAGTCAATTTTTATGAGTGATATTTTCTTTTAGTGTTGATGGACTGGTCATTTCATCATACATTATTTTGGGAGTCTTGATGAAGAAGAATAGTATGGCAACCTGGAGGACAACGTGATACAATCAGAAAACAAGATCAGTAAGGAAGAGACAACAGCTCTGAACACATGGTAAACAACTCTTCAAATGTTCTTACAGTATTTTGTTGTGTGCATATATACCATGTACTGTGACATATGTATACTCCATTAATTACCACCCTTGATTAAAGGTCACAGATTGAAGCAAAATTTCCATTAACGCTACCCTTAAAAAAAACTTAACCCAATCAGAAGAAAGGATGTTTACTTGTGGATTTTGAGAACATACATGTAAATTAATAACAAGTACGTTACAGCTGGGTATAATGTATCACAAGCCAAACAGTTATGATTCTGTACTAAGACAATGGAATTTATCGGTCAGTCAGTCTATGAAAAAGTAAGTCAATTATCAAACAGTCTTTCAGCCATATATATCTGCCAAACAACACTGAAGGTTTTTTCCGCATCAAAGACAAACAGTTACATACTGCTTTTCCCACAAATAGAGGGCATTAATCTAGACAGGTAGAGCGATCTAGCTTAGCTGTTGAAACAAAAGTGTAAAAATGATATATTATACAATCAAAATAAGCTTAATATTGTTTTAGCTGACATAGATAATAAAGAACTAAATACCCGGTAGTTGAATATGAACAGCTGATTTTGATTTTTTAGAAATTTAAACAGCCATTTATCCTCCCTTGAATTGTTCTTTCAAAATAATTATTACATGTTTAAAAAATTGGAAGATTTCAAAGTTTAAAGTTTACATATGAATGATGTCAGCAAATGTGATGTCATAATCTGGCATTTTGATGTCAAAATAATATATGCCCATTTTATTGCCTTAATGTTTATATCTTAAGGCCAAGTTTGGTAAGGAAAGTTTTGGAGCCAATAAAGTTATTGTAAATTAACCAAAATTGTCCTCTGAGTATCTATGCTTTTTCTCAAGAACAATGGAACAATATATTTGCCCGCTTCTGTCTTTAGCAAACACTGCTCTTTAGATACTTTCAAAGCCCATGTAAGCTGCCTAAATCATCTACCTGTTTATAACCCTATTAAGTTAACTTTTTTTCTTTTTTTTCTTTAATTATTTATTTCTTTATGAATTTTTTTTGTTTTGGTGACCAACCCAGCCTATAATCAAATGTGAGGGGTAGGCTATACGTGGTTAGCCAGTCAGTTAGAAAGTCAACAAGCCCTAGGATTTCACAGTAATGATCGTTTCTGGTACCATGTCGTTACTGTGATTTTAAAATAGCAGAATGGAAAAGTGGTTTCCCAGTGACATATCCTGATATATTTAGACTGAGGGATCAAAATACACAAATGTAGTATTTTCCCTTCAGATTCTTAACTAGTAGAGCAATTCTTTATGACTCAGCTTGTGTATAAATTATACGAAATTTAAAAAAACAATACTGTTTTTCTATCGTCCACCATCTTGAATCATTCCCAAAGTGCAGTGTGTGTTACTGATAACTCACGCATGAAAGATGTTTTACAATTAACAACAGCGATTGTTATGGCTTCCAGTGCCAAGAAAAAAAAAAATGACTCCAAAAGTTTTAAAACATTGAGAAGGTGGTCTTTTAGTGACAATTTCACTCTTGAAACTGATGACGAGGCCCAAATCTCATTACGAAAACATGAGATCTGTAGCGAACATTTTGCTTCTTCTTTTTCTTTAGTTGGATCGAAGAGGTGTCTGGAGTTTTTGACCCTTTAGTGCACAAACATGTGACACTTAAATTGGCCTTCTTCGGACATTTTAATAGACGTTAAAGTTTTATGTAAAAAATAGTACACTCTGATGTTTTTTAATTTTATAGTATGTTTAACAGCATGTTTCTGTACATTAAAAAAAATATGAAAGTGGCAATTTTCACAGAACCAAAAAATAATTGTTACAGATAGTTTTCCATGATCTCTGGGCATGGAACCAAAAAATTGTTATCCATGGGATTTGAAATCCTAGGGCTTGGTGACTTTAGTGACTAGGATGACTTGGGTGATTAGTGTGACTAGGGTGACTTGGGTGATTAGGGTGACTTGGCCTGGGTGAGTAGAGTAACTAGGATGACTTGGGTGTCTGGAATGACTTGGGTTACTAGCATGACTAGGGTAACTGGGGTGACTTGCATAACTAGGATGACTTTTATGACTAGGGTGACTTGCGTGACTTGCGTCACTAGGGTGACCTTGGTTACTTGGGTGACTAGGGGTTACCAGGGTGACTAGGGTGACTACGATGACCTTACAATACTGCTCAAAAGTAATTTGACAGTCACTCACGTCTCGATCCTCCAGACGTGAGACTCGATTCTCAATTCTAGAAACTTTCGAGGATCGATTCTTGTGTCTGACTAGAGGATCGAGACTCGAGTTTCAATGATTGAGGATTGAGGATCGAGTTTTAAATTTTGAGTCGAGAAAGCGCTCTCTCTAAAAGTGTACAGTTACCTTTCATTCTAAAAATTACGGCTCCGTGCGTTGGGTGAGACTTCGCTTTCGCGTAAATGAAGCTCGCACTTTGAAAGCGAAAATGTTCGCTTCTGGTCTCCTGTTAATAGTCCTTTTGAAACTTGCTTTCTAGAAGTGAAGGCAAGATACCTACATGTAACAGCTTTTAAAAAGTAAACAACAAGGAAACTCATACTAGAAACGACCGTATTAATATCGCTCGTGCACTGTATACAGCCATAATTCTTTTTGACTTTCTATCGTTCTTATGTCAGACTAGCGGTAAAAAGAGCCTCTGAAAGCGAACAATAACTAAATGACTCTGTAGATAATTGTGCTCAAACCAAATTTTTTAACCATAAATCTTCTTTAATCGTTCCAAAACAAGATCACAGATTCACATGCTTTGATCTGTCTATCTCACAAATCGATACCACAAGGTCTGTCAAACTCTGAATCATGTGACAACTACTTTTCCGATTTTTTGCAGAGTGCCCGTGCCAGGCTCGTGCATTCCTTGTCACTTTCTGTCGTTTGAACGAAACGAGTTTGGACCTTTTTTCAATACTCAAATAATCGTAAGTTAAAATCTCGCCTCAGCAAACAAAGTTTCCAGTTACATCAGCTAGATTTGCATAAAAGCCAGTTTTATAATTCATGGAGTTGCTGAGCCGTGTTGAGCGGCACCGTTCATCTGTGAAAATCTTGAAACATGGCGAGCAAAGGCTACATACACTGCACATGTAGGATAAATCTTCAAAAATGAAAATATCGATTTACACTTATTGAAAGCTTGCTGAACCCTGACAATTCAAGTGGTTACAGAACACCGCACCACAAGCACTGATCAACGGTGCGAATATCTAAACGGCTACGTGACTGTACAACATCATTTTTTCCAAAAACCCAGCTTCTTGGATCCTCGATCCTCGATCATCGAAACTCGAGACTCGATCCTCACGTCTCGAGACTCGATCCTCGGATCTCGAAACTCAAAGCGTTCGAGCTTCGAGATGCAAGGATCGAGTCTCGAGTTTCGAGCTTCGAGTGTCAACTTACTTTTGAGCTTTACTGTAAGTACTAAAGTGACAACAGTGACCTGTGTTACTAGGTTGACTATGGTGACTTGAGTGACTAGGGTCCCTAGGGTAACTTGGGTGACTAGGGTGACTTGCATGACTAGGGTGACCTGGGTGACCAGGGTGACTAGAGTGACTTAGTTTACTAGTGTGACTGGGGTGACAAGGGTGACTGGGGTGACTTGGGTGACTAAGGTGACTAGGGTGACTTGGGTGACTAGGGTGACTAGGGTGACTAGTGTGACTAGTGTGACTAGAGAGACTAGGGTGACTAAGGTGACTAGGGTGACTGGGATGACTAGGGTGACTGGGGTGACTAGACTGACTAGGGTTACTGAGGTTACTAGGGTGACTAGGGTGACTAAGGTGACTAGGGTTACTAGGATGACTTGGGTGACTAGGGTGACTAGTGTAACTAGAGTGACTAAGGTGACTAGGGTGACTGGAGTGACTAGGGTAACTAGGGTGACTAAGGTGACTAGGGTGATTTGGGTGACTAGTATGACTAGAGTGACTAGGGTGACTAAGGTGGCTGGGGTTACTAGGATGACTAGGTTGACTGGGATGACTGGGGTGACTAGTGTGACTAGAATGACTTGGTTTACTAGTGTGACTATGGTGACTAGGGTGGCCAGGGTGATTTGGGTGACTAGTGTGACTAGAGTGACTAAAGTGACTAGGGTGACTGGGGTGACTGGGATGACCTAGGATGACCTAGGATCACTAGGATGACTTGGATGACTGGTAGTACTAGTGTGACTAGGGTGACTAGGAGATCTCACTAGGATGACTTGGATGACTGGTAGTACTAGGGTGACTAGGATCACTAGGATTGCATGGATGACTCTGATGATGGGGTTGAGAGGTTGAGGTGACTAGACTGGAATGAAAGGAATGACCAGGACCAGTGCGATGTAGATGAAGGCTAAAATGACTGAGGTGACTAGGATATTTTTTCAATCTGTGCTTTTCAATAATGTGTGATTTATATAACTGTGTTAACTTTGATGACTGGATGATTGGGGTGAATGCAATGACAAGTATGACTACAATAACTACGATGACTAGGATGATAACAAAAAGTAGGATGACTAAGTGAAGTGAGGTGAAGTGATGCCTTTATTCAAAAAGGGTAAACAGGTGACAGTTGTGATCTAAACTGATAAACTTGTGGCCCTTTATAAACATAAAATCAACGCTGATAAACCATCCAAGGCCTATTTTTGATTTGAGATTTCTTGCTATAATTCAAATATGATACCACTTTAAGGCCCAAACATTCTTATCATATTTTTTAATGATGACATTTCCCGTTAATACCCGGAGTATTAACTTTGCACAGTTGATTGTAAACTTGGAAAATGATATTATGGAATTGGATTTTGCCAGTAAATTTAACAACATGACCTCATAATGACATCAAATGACATCATTGTGTCAATCAAGTTATGCCTAGATGTTGGAAATAAATAGTACAAAATAATAGTACAGTTCGTCCCACTTTCTAATTTCCTCATGCTAAAAGTCTGGCCTCCTTTGGTGTTTTTTTTTAAAATAGGACAATGAAAATTTGAATTCAAAAAACGTGTCGATCTGTTATGAATCTCAGAATTAAATTTTGTCTTTGATATAGAAGTAATGTAATCTGTAGTTGTTCCCTCTAGTCTCTTAAAGGCACAGAAGATCTATACATAATTTATGTCTCAAAAAAAAATGGAATCCAGTTAAGTTCATTGCCTGGTGCCTGTTGTTCTAATGCATGCAGCTCTCTTCTGTATCCGTAAGACTCTTTTTAGCACTTCCTTACTGCAAGATTATCAGATTGGACTCAGGGTTGTCAGAAAGTTTTGAAGTAGACAGCTGAATTGTCAAAGTAAGCGGACAGTCCGGTGATATTTTATTTAAAAAACACCATCTGTAAAGAAATGCCAAGCAGAGTAGCCGGCCAATACTAACCAAGTAGGCAGCAGTTTTTTTGCCAGCAACCGGCTACTTTTGACAACCCTGTTGGAATGAGCTACAACATAACTGGCTTTACTTGAGATAAGGACTAATGAGCCTCAAAACTCCAAGTTGTTTTGACAGTTTCTTGTACATAATTCATCTATGTATGCTTCAAAGCTTAGATCTTTATCAATGATTAAACCCAGTAACTTGTGATGCAATATTTGGTTGATATTTGTGGTGTTAAGGTGTAGTTTGTTTCCATGCGAAGCTTATATTGTAACCTTTTTCCCGTAACAAATAATGCTTTGGTCTTCTCGGTATTGATGTACATTTTGTTTCCAGTTGACCATTTCTCGATATTCTCCAAATCATTAGAAAGAGCCTTAGTTAAAGAAGTGATATGGTTCCAGTTTGCACGCAAGGACAGGGTGGTATCGTCAGCATATATATCATGGTTGATTTGTTCAAATGTAAAGGCATATCATGCACAAATAGGAGAAATAAAAAAGGACAGAGGATTGATCCCTGCAGTACTCCTTGCCTGACAGGTTTTGGCTGAGATGGTGTATGCCCTAGTTTCACAAACTGTCGTCACCCTTCTAGATATGATTGAAACCAAGCCATGCTATTTGGGCGGGCACCATACACTGATAACTTCTTCAATAATAGATTGTGATCGAGTACATTGAAAGCATCATGGAAATCAACAAATACTAGTCCCGTGAGTTCATTATTATCCATTTTAAACAAAATTTTGTCTGTGATTCTGATAAGTGTCGTTTCAGTAGAATTACCAGAATGGAAGCCTGATTGTAATTATTCATAAATTATAGCAAATTGTTTTTCTGAAGATATTTTAATAGAGACTTTGCTACATGTTGTTGAGGATTTTAGATAGGATTGGCAGCACTGATATGGGGCAATAGTTATTTCTAAGAAGATAGTGATAACTTGGATGGCTAAGATGACTAGGATGACTAGGATAATAAAAAAGCAGTCAGTATAAAACATGGACTGCAGACTGGGTATAAAACATGGACTAGGTATAAAATACGGGCCACGGACTTTGAATACACCTATCTCAATTAAGGTTGCTCCCGTGAACCATGTTTCATGACCTGCAGTGCATTATGGTAAACCCTTTTGTAGTGGGAAGTTCAGTCTTGTTCACGTTCATTGAAATAAAGGAGGCCATTTGTTAGAAAGTGTTCAAGAGAGCTTGAAATGGCTCAAATTATTGCGAAAATTAAAATTCTCACAGTAAGAATTTGGAAGCCTCTTCCTTTAATAACATTAACTGAATAGGGTTTTACTGCCTGATTAAGCTGCGTTTTTGCATGGGCCAGGATGCTGGTTATTCCAATAAAGCAAATCAACGCTATTCTTTTTTTACTCAGTTTTAAAATAATTGCCTCAAAAATAAATAAATGCGTAATGTTAAGTTATTTATTGTAGATCAACAAATGCCTTGAATTGTTATTTTTTAACGCCATCCAAAATTCCCATGTGCATGAGCCAAGCAAACTCGTTGAAAATTTGCAACATTTGCATATTATCACAGAGCAAAACCTAAACTCATATTGCTGTCCTAAAAAGCCTAGGATTCAGTGTGTTGAAATACATTGCCATAATGTTCTGCTGACATAGCTCATAGAAGCGTCAGTAACATTTGCTTTCTAGGTTTCCAGGCTCATCGCGGGCACATAATTTACTGGACTTACTCCCATAATACACCATGGGCTATGAAACATGGACCATGCATCATACATCATCTTCACCGAAGCAGCCTTAATTGAAATAGGTGTGTAAAAACAGCTTTAGAAGGGTAAAACTGAGAGAAACGGATAGCAGAGTAGCATAAAACAGTAGTCCCAGCTCCTTGGCTGGTCATGCAGTCTATTCCCCCCAACATCAGTGTGGAGAAGGAAAGCATACTGCATGGGCAAGGAAGGTTAAGCCACTACTCAAGGCAACTGAAAATGAAACTCTGAATTTTATAAAAAGGAGGAGTTAGAAGAGAATTTAATATATAGTTTTAAACCAATAGAAGATGTGAAACTGAGAAGCAGCGAATTAAAAAAAAAAGTAGTATTGGTGTTAGTGAGAGTAAAATTCTTATAGATGCCACAATTCCATTTCAAAGCCTAGGAGATATGAGGAAATGAAGAACCCAGATACATGTGCATCGCGTTTGTGACCCCTGTTGTGGATGTTAGAGACTGAGAACAGGTCTAAAAATGGGTGTAGAAAATAGCATTTTGGTCAGGCTCAGGATTTGAAGAACTGGGCGGCACACCTCCACCAAGAATTTCTAGGAGTATTTATACTTAAACTCATGTGTTGTGCTACTTAGCTATCTTTTGATCTATTTTTCCTTACCTAGAATCAATTAGCACAATTTTTACCAATGCAGTGTGCAATCCACATTTTATACCGATAAGAAAGACTAGGATGATAAGGATAGCTAGGGTGACTAAAATAACTAAGGTGACTTTGATGAATGGGTTGGCTGTGTAGGATAAGTACTGGCTACCAGGATGAGTTGGTTCAAGGATGACTAGGGTGACTTTATTAACAAGTTTGACTGGGATGAGAGGGATATCTAGAATGACTAGCGATGACTACCATGACTAGTATAAAAGGAATTACCAGAAGATGACTGAGATGACAATGATAACTGGGATGACTATGATGACTTTGATGACTAGGGTGACTGAGATGACTAGGTTGACTGTGATGGTTAAAATAGCTAAGATGACTGGGATGACTAGGGTGACTGGCATGACTGGGATGATTAGGACAACAAGAGGGAGTGGGATAACTACGATGACTAGGATGACTTGGATGACTTTAAACTGGGATGACTAGGATGACTGTTATTACTTGGATAACGATGATGACGGGGATGACTCAGATGATTAGGATGACTGGAATGACTGAGATGAACTGGATGACTGGGTTGACTGATACAACTTGGTTGACTGAAATGGCTAAGATGACTTTGATGACTAAGATGACTAAGGTGACTAAGATGAATGGGATGTCTGGGATGACTACGATGACTAGTATAATAGGGATTACTATTATTACTGGGATGACATGGTTGACTTTGATGACTTTGATGACCATAATAATATTATTATTACTTTGATGACTAGGATGATTGGGTTGTCTGGGTTGACTAGGATGACTGGGATGACTGTGATTACTGTGGTGGCTGGAATGACTGGGATAATTAGGATGACTGGGATGCTTAGGGAGATTGGGATGACTAGGATAGAATGAATGGGATGACTGTGATGGCTGGGATTACTGGGATCACAAGGATGACTGAGATAGAGTAGATAAAGTAGGGCACAATATTATTATGCAAATGTAGGGTGTGTTTGTAAGTGTAAAACAATTTGTTAAACACACTAGTCTTAAGTCCTGACATTATTTTAAAACACCATTTTTCAAGCTCATTTGTTGTCAAACTGTTCCCACTTCTTAAATCTAAATGGTTGATCTTCTCCACCTAGGAAATGTCATTGTACTTTATTCATGTTTGTAAGGTGTTTATATGGATTGCAAGGAGTGTTGAAATTTTTGCAGGGAGTGACTATCATGTCAACACCAGTTCAATTATGTGCTGATAAAAATGGTTTATTTATTTTTTCAGGCAGAAAAAGACAACAAATGAGGCAAACTGGTCAGAGCAGACCAACGGAAAAATGCAAGACAAACTGCATAAAGCATTGCTTTGTGAAATCAACAATGGTCAAAGCGTGGACTTGTACAGTACATTGTTTTCACGCTGTAAAACAACTTCCATTTTACTTCGCACTGCAGCAGATTCAAGAGTAGAACAAAACAGGTAAGATTTAATCTCTTATATAATTTCCATTTGTAGTTTACAAATAAGATCTTGGGTTCCCTATGGTTTGCATGCTGTCAGGAAGAATTTATTACTAATAGTTACCCTACTTCATTACTGAGACTTGGTTTTACACTCTGTCTATGATCCAGCCTGGGAGATCACTGAGGGTGCTTTGCATTATTTGTCAGAACTTACCGGCCAGACCATTCCTGTCCCAATGAGAATTTCACTTTTAATAAAAACTATTCAGTCAGACTTATCCTAAATAGCATGCATGAAGGAAATGGTTTTTCAGCAAAAACTCTTGGTAAAAGTCTATTTCATTGTCAAAATGACCACGCCGGCCATGGTCCAGCCAGCCAGTTCTGTCATTAGGAAAGTGCCCCGAGTGTGGGGTTAAGCTGACGAGGAAGTGCAAGTTTGCGGAGGTTATAATCACCCAGCTGTTATTGCACCGTCATTTTATTGGTAATTGCTTATCTTATTTACTTAAAAAATTAATGTCTGAGATAGTCTTCACAAGCCAACATAAAGCTGTCGACAGATCACAAAATTTAAACATTACTAAAGTATAGAAAAATGATATTGCAGGCAAATCTTTTTGTTCAAATCTTCAATGAATTTTGAAAAGAAGGAAGACTTCATTTATTTATTCTGGTAGGAAACAATTTTGCAGAAAAATGGATGTCCATAGAATAATAATTATTATAGGCAGGGAGAGTAATAATATTCATCCTTTCTACCTGACAGTCATATTTACTTGTATTATTTCTTGCATCTCAGGCCATTTAACAGAACCCCTTCCATTTGGTGATGTTTGAGAAGATTCTTTGCCCATCACAAGTTGGATATCAAAAACGTTTCTGCAATTAAAGGGAAGACTTTTCAAGAAGCTAGAGGGATCATGGTTTCCCATTGGTGATTTCAGGCATTTTAGGTATCAGTTTTTTCCTTTTTTTAAACTTTCTTAACTTGTATAAGACTACTACATTTTGTTGAGAATTTTTCCAAAGGTACACACAATTTTCCAAATCCCACAAAGTATCAAATCTTTTTCAGGCTTCTTCATTAAAGATGAGGTCATCCCACTCATCCTACCCATCCAGCTTATTCCAATCATCCTACTCATCCTAGTTATCCAAGCCAACTCAAATGTGCCACTCATTTTAGTCATCCAAGTCACCCTAGTCACTCCTGTCATCCCAGTGACTCTAGTCAGATTTCATGTTAGATTGCAAAATCTGAAATCCAGATTTCAAAAAATCTAAATCTGGATTTCCCACTCGAATGCAACCCCAGTCACACTTGTCATTCCTGTCATCCTACAATCATGGACGAAAGTCTTTCGACACTTGTGCATTTCTGGGGCGTTTTCCAATCACACAGGTCCAATTGCTCCCCTCACCCCACAAACAAATTTGGACGGGCAAATTTTTTCAGAGTTTCAACTACAAGAAAAACGAGAACTACAAGAAAATTTCAAAAAGGATGCACTGTTTTATTAGGGAACCCAGATAAAAAATTTGATTATTGCATTACTGTCCTAAGGACTTTTGTCTGTGATTGTAGTTATCGCAGTCAACACAGTCATCCCAGTCACCAGTCATCCCAATCATCCTAGGTATCCCTATTATTTTAGTCATTGTAGTTATCCCACCCACTGTTGAGTCTGTTATCCTAGACATCTCAGTCAACCCATTCATCCTTGTCATCCCAGTCTCTGTAGTTATTGTAGGTATCCCAGTCATCTCAATCATTCTATTCATCCCAGCCACCCCAGTCATCCCAGTCATCCCAGTCATCCCAGTCATCCTAATCAACTCTGTCATCCTAGTCCCCCTAGTCATCCCAGTTGTCCCTGTAATCCCAGTCACCCCATTCATCCTAGTCACCCCAGTAATTCTACTTTTCCTTTTCATCACAATCATCCCTGTCACCCCTGTTATCACAGTAAACCAAGTCATCCTATTCATTCTAGTCATGCCAGTTGTCCTAGTCATGCCAGTCATCCTACTTATCCCAGCCACCCAAGTCATCTCATTAATAGTCATTCTATTCATCCTTATCCTGCAAGTCATCTGGGTCATTCAAATAGTCCCAATCATCCTCGTCGCCCATCTTATTCCAGTCATCCTCCAATCATAGTAACCCTAGTCATCCTAGCCTAACCCTAGTCATCCTAGTATCCCACTCATTCCATTCATCCTAGTCATCTTAGTCACCCGAGTGATCTCAGTCATCCTAGTCATCCTATCTATCCTGTTCATCCCAATCATACCAGACAACCTTGTCATCTCAGTTATCTCATCATCCTAGTCATACAGTTTTTCTAGTTATCCTTATCATCACAGTCATCCCAGTCACCTAGCTAAGTCATCCTAATCATTTAAGTCACTCCCATCATCCCTGTAACCCCAGTCCTCCTATTCATCCCAGTCCTCCTAGTCATCCCAGTAACCCTAGTCATCCCTGTCATTCTAGGTATCCCCTGTCATCACAGTTATTCCAGTCACCATAGTCATCTCAATTACCTCATCACCCCATCCATCCTAGTTGCCCCAGTTATTCTACTTTTCCTTTTCATCACAATCCCTGTCACCCCTGTTATCACAGTAAATCAAGTCAGCCTATTCATTCTAGTCATGCTAGTTGTCCTAGTCATGCCAGTCATCCCAACCATCCAAGTCATCTCATTCATCAGTCACCTAGCTAAGTCATCCTTATCATCCAAGTCACTCCTGTCATCCCTGTCACCCCAGTTATCCCAGTCAACTCAGTCCTTCTAGTCATCCCAGTAATCCTAGCCTTCCCAGTCTTCCCTGTCATCCCAGCCATCCCAGTCACTCCAGTCATCCCCGTCACCCTAGTCAACCTCAGAGTTCGCATGCACCTTGAAAGTCCTTGAAAGTAGTCCTTGAATTTCAGTGCTAACTTTATCCAACCCAGATTCTCAAGTTCCTAAAAGGAGCAAACACAGAAAGACCTTCAGGATAAAAATTAAATTTGCAGTCATGTTGTGGAAGAACTAAAAAAGACATATACTCAAGGCTATGATTGGAGTCCTTGAAGAATGGGAAATTTGTCCTTGAAAGGTCCTTAAAAAGTCCTTGAATTTTTTTTATCAAAACAGGATACAAACCCTGCAACCAAGTCATCCTGGTCATTCTAGTCATCCCTGTCATCCCAGTCATCTTCTTGTCCTAGTTATTCTAGTTATCCCAGCAGAACTGGTCATCCCAGTTATCCTGGTTATCTCAGTTATCACAGTCACCCTAGTCATCCAAGTCATCCCAGTCATCCAAGTCCTAGTATCCTAGTAATGCCAATCATCCTAGTCATCACAATTTTCCCAGTCATCACAGTTATCCCAGTCATCCCAGTCATCCTAATCATCCCAGTCACCCTAGTCATCCCAGCCATCTCTGTCACCCCAGTCATCCTGTTCAAAACCCAGTCCTCCCAGTCATGTCAGTAATCTTAATCCTCCTAGTCATTCAAGTCATCCAGATCATCCAAGTCATCCCAACCATCCTAGTCATCACAGTCATCCCATTCACCCTTGCCATCCTAATCATCCCAGTCATTCTACTCACCCCAGTTACCCCACTCATCCTTGGCATCCCATTCACCTCAGTCATCTAAGTCATCCCAGTTACTTCAGTCATCATCGGCATCCCAGTTATCAAAGTCATTCAAGTCACCCTAGTTACCTCATTAGTCATTGCAGTCAGTCTTGTAGTCTTTTTTAGGGATGCACATGTGCGCCCTGTTTTCAGATAGCTTCACCCATCCTATGAAGCCATTTACATTTGTGACTCAATCTTAGGCACTGAACTATTGGTACATCCCTTGCTTAACTTTGTTCCTATAAATACCTACAAGGCAAAATGAGTGAAAATGAATTCTTATTTTTTCTTAGGCTGAAAAGAACAACAGATTTGGCAAAGTGGTCAACGACTCATTATTGCTTCCATACAGGAGTTCAAAAGCCAACAGTGAAGAGGCTGTGATCACTAGAGGATGGTATCATCAAAGTCAACTCATTATTAATACTTAGTTTAGTATTTATATGATTATATAATTTATTACTTACAGTTACAGCCAGTACCCTGCCTCAACACAGGTACTTAGTTTTAGAATATTTCTGACCCTGCCCGGGAGGTCATTGAATGCGGGGTACAGCTGGCCCGGGGTTTTCCTCCTAGGAGCAAGTGGACGTACGGGGAGGTTTTTCACCCAGCTGTTGTTCCACAACCCCCATTCAACAGCAATTAGGCAATTCATTTAGTTTGGCAGTGAAAAAAAAAACCACCAAAACAAAAAACAAAAACTGAAGAATATTGACTATTTCTACAAATAAGACTTCATGCATTACTCAAAACAGGTCCATGGTATTCCCAACAGGAGTGAATTGATTCACTTGCAATATTTTTCCTTTGAATTCTACCCACAGTTTACAGCTTTCCAAATTCAAAGACAACCTACATTTATTTATCCAATCAAAATTCAATCACTTTTGGATCTTCAGCACATTTCAGCTGTAGAGTAGATTGCTGAATATATAGTGAGGTCAAATTTTAATTAGGAATTCTGTAATTCACTGTTGGAGGGAATACTTAAGGTATCTGTATTACAATAATAATGATATATTATACAGTGTGTGTGCCACCATATTTGTACAAATAAGTGTCACTGAGAAAATTTTATCAACAGTTTGTTTATTTTTAAAGTAAATGAGTCACCATCCAGTTCAATTTAGCAACTGGATAGGGGCTTATTATTCTGAACGTTTTCCTAAATTAAGCAAGTTTTGTTTTCAAATTGGATTATTATGTTCCAAAAAAATTCATATGTAGGCAAAATTTGAAAAGAAATATACAGCCTTATTTGTACTACTTACAAATTGAGTTCAAACACAAGATTCCTTTGAATAGTAAATACGTCATTCAATTTTACAAAGGAGATTCACCTCTAGGAAGAAGAGGGAAAAGGGTTCATTCTTGTGAGACAATGGTAAGTGAAACTCTGCAGCCTAGAATAATTTTATTCATTAGTGATTATAAATGACATTTCCTTAGGATTTGGCAATTTTATCAAAGATGAGACACAATATTTCATCTGCTAACTAGATACAGAGAAATTGCTTCAAAAAATAATTTAGGACCAGTCTGGTCTGGTAAAGAATAACAAAATTGAGCTGAACTAAGTTTTGGTACGGGCTAAGGGTTCAGGGTCCCAGTGACACATCCCCACCCAAAAATTCAAAAAGTACCCCCGGGAGCTCGTTCTTCACTGCTCAAAGGAAATCTTGCTAAAATAATGGTGATCATGGTATTATAATAATATTTAATATAAAGTTATAGTTGTTGGGTGGGTGTGGTTACATATTTTATAGATTACATACCTAAAACCGTAAAAGCTCAATTAAGCCCCTATCTGCCTTTTAAGGAAGGTTAGAGGAGTTAGAGGTAGGGGAGGGGGGTTAAACGATTGGGGGAAGGGGGACAAAGAAAGGATATTTTTTATCTCAATAATAAGAGGAAATAAGAAATAAGGGAAAAGGTGGTCATTTTGATCGATAATCTTCTACAAACTGGCAAAATGTTCTTGTATTGGTTTGATGGAAATCAGTTCCTGACATTTCCTGCAAAAGGAATGGCTTTCAAGGTAAGTTGTGGAGGATGTAATAATACGGGGATCAAGTTACAAATGTAGTCTTCAGAAAATAGAGGCTGTGATCAATGATGGGTAGGGGGAAGGCTGGGGCTTATAGTGCTTTTGTCGCATGTACAGTTGATGACATTGTGCTGCCAGTGTAGGTGAGAGTGGCATAGTTTACCGTGTAATTGTCTGCGACTACCAGTCAAAATACATTAGCCATTCACTGACTTTCATTTTCTGAGAACAGTGGGAAGCACAATGTTGCCTGTATCTTTAGAGGCATGGGAAGCATTACAACCTTATTACAGCAAACATTAATCACACAGGCTGTATTTTTTAACTTTGCTTTAATTTTATTCCTTTTGTTAATGTTTGCCACACTCAATACTTTTCATAGGTTCACCTTAATTTCTATTGGAACTCGTCTTTGTTATAGGAGTTGTTGTGCTTCCTGTGTTATCTTAACACAGTGGAACTTTGATTTTTTGAACCTTCTGTGAAAATGGAGATTGGTTTTAGGAAACTAGAAGTTAAAGGAATTAGAGAGATATTATGCTTCGTTTTTCTTGCCATTTTCTTTTTGAGAAAGCCCAAGGCGAAATAAAAAATAAAGTGACTTCAGGAGAAGGAAAACAAATTTTAATTTGAATAATCAAGAGGTTCAAAGGACCAGGATTCCACTTATACAGTATTAGTATTAATTTAATGCTAGAATTAAACAGTCTACAGCAAGCTCATTAGCACAACATTAGCTCTAAACCTCCTAAGTAGCATATTACTTTAGTCAGGGACAATAGCCGATGAGGCTGCACTGTACAGAAATACGTCTTTAAATGTTCAGGACAACATCCTGGCAATACAGATAAGTTATGATATATAATATAATTGTATGGGAGGAATGTAAACACCTTGACTATAAAGCTTATGATGATCTTCCATTAAGGGTAAAGATATGCTTGAACTTTGTCAGCCAGGGCATCTCTCTGGAAGCTCCAGCTGGAATGCATCCACATTTGCAGGCTATGTCTACAAAGCACAGTATGGATAGGAATATAAAAGCAATTAACCACAGTGACCTTGATCCTTGAAGTCCCAATATCAACTGGGAAATTCTCCTTACTGTTCCTTCTTACCTCTCTTATGGTACTAGTAAGGAGATTGTATTTAAGTATCAAGTAGGTATAGTTTCATTTTTGTTTGATTATTAACAAGTTGATGATTGATTTTGGTCTTTGTTGGGACTTCGAAGTTAGGTCAGTGCATAAAGGATTTTGCCATCTTCTTATTGATTTAAGTAATTGGAAATTCTTAAGAAACAGTGAGCTTTGGAAAAATCTTAGGAAAATTAGGATCTTAAGTATTGTAATGCAAAGTAGATTATTCATAAGCTTACATGTACATAATGTTTAGGGCAATCTCCAGTCTGCCTCCGCTTGATTTTTTTTTTCTAGGCAACTTGAAGTAGTAAGAACTGATGTTTTTTCAAATTGCTGATTATTTCAAACCTAAAACAATTTTTTTGTTAACTTTTGAGAATTTATTCTTTTACACAGGTTTTACAGACTGCAGACTATTGATTGCATTTGTATTCTATTTAAATATATTAATTTTCTTGGTGTTGCATTTGCTCTCTGATACCTTTTTTTCAATTTCCATAGGTTTTCAAAAGTCCTGGCATGTTAGTCTTAGGAATTTACTCCTTGGTATTCTTTTTATTTCCATTTTTATGCACACACAACCAAAGCATTAGTTGAATACATGTTTACATTATGAGGGCACTTGTAGCACCAGGAAATATCTAGTTTTGTTTAATATGCTAATGAGCTTGCATTAGTTATCTTAATATTATTAATTTTTTGTTAGTCTTGCTTTAGCTAAGCCTTTGTAAACAGCTGACTTTTCGAGATGCTATCACTGGTTTCCATGCAAAATGACATAAAAATGAGGAATGAACACAGAAATTCCTTACTGATGACATGTCACTAGCCAGATCTGGGTATGGCTTCTGATGGGTTGAAACACGTTATCCTTGTGGCACGATCAATCAGAAGCACTACCCAGATCTGGGTAGCGACACATCATTAGTATAGAATTTCTTCACTTATTCTTCATTTTTGGGTCATTTCATGGGAAAACCAGTGGTGTCGTCAAGAAATATTGGTTGTTTTCTTAGGCCATTAGCTCTTCATTATTTTTTTAAAGTTTTATTTAATTTCAGACCTCAGGTGGCACATGCGCAAGATTAGGAGCCCATCACTTGGGAAAGGTCATGTTTAAATCTAGCCAACCTCGTCCCTGCTGGGCTGTGGAAGCTCTGCCTCTGAGAAGGTGTGAATTCTGATGTCCTCTGAGATATTCCAAGTGAGAAATCCTGGGAAACTTTATCTGATCCTGTAATTCATGCTGGGGGCAGTTGGACACTTGGAAGATTTAGCCGTTTGTTCCCAAGTGGGGAGGACAGCATGAAGGAAGGTGAGAGTTTGCTTCTCATGTTCTTAGGGTTTCATTCATTTTGTTATAATACCACACCTTTTTCCAAAAAAATAAATAAATAACCATTTCGGTCAAGAAAGTTGCTTGTCGGCAAACAATATGTCAGGGAATGTTTCACTGTTGAGGATGAAAAACGGGGGTGCAAGAACGTGCTCCCCGGCTCACGCAGTAGGTGTGTCGAAGGATGATTCGAGGGCAGAGAACTGAGCACTGAATCTCATTGGCCTGGCTTGGGTGGATTTTCACAAATGACATCAAATTGAGCTGATAGTCACTAAGAATCTCTCTAAAGGGGACAACTGGTTAAGGATTTCTCTTCTAAACCTAAAGCTTTTGATGTCCTAACAATAAATAGCTATCCAAAATATTGCACAAAAACAAAAATAGGATATAAATCATTTCCATAATTGCCAAATTTTGTACTGATATATTTTGACTACCTGAAAATTTAACTTAAACCGCAAAAACGAAACAACGCTCCTAAATAGGTCCAAATTTATTTGATTTCCATCTTTTTCCTACCTCAGAATGGCTCAGATTATAACAAATTTAAAAACAAAAATAGCATATAAATCATTTCCATAATAATTGCCAAATTTTGTACTGATATTTTTTGACTACCTGAAAATTTAACTAAAACCATAAGAACGAAATAACGCTCAAATTTATTTGATTTCCATCTTTTTCCTACCTCAGATTATACGAAATTTTTCAAAACTAGGTTTAAGGTACATCAACATTTCTTTTTTTTGCCTGTTGTTTTTTGGTTAACTGAAAACAATAAGCAAACAAACATGGCTGTTGATGTTAGACTAATAATACCAGCTTTAGATACTAAACCATTTTCTAAATAAGGAAAGACTTGATTAATCAGACAGCTGTGGTGGTCTGCTCTATATCCTTAATTTGTAGGAAGGGCATAGAATAGATTTCCTTGGGCTGTGTGAAAAATCAGGTTGAATTGACCAAAATTTCGGATAGCCTTATGTTAACAGCTAGAATAAATATTAACTTTTCACGTTAAGATAAGTTCTCGGTTGTGACTTCAATTGATGCTTCAAATTAGGGTTTGGATATAGGTCTGGAACCATATACCAAAGATCATTTTTTTATATTAAAAATTATTTATTTGACTAGTTCCAGTCATTTATCTGAATACTGATTTAAAGTATCAATTCCAGTCACGACCCTATTTCCACGCTATTTGGGCTATTGTCACGATCGTCACGCAATGCTGGTACAGTCGGCTAGCGTGGTCATCGTGATTAAAGCTTCAAATCTCGTGGGAACTTAAAGATAGGACAATTTAAATAATTATTTGCAGAGAAACATCAGGGTTTAAAGACTTGCTATGGAATCCAAATTTTTTTCGGAACTGAAACATTAAATTTTACTAGCTTCACATTTCTCTCCCACTAACTTTCCTAAGATAAAAATAAACCTTTATTTCAATGAGACAGTTAATCGAACTATTTCTACGGGAAGGAAAACAAGCCAAAATTTAAATCATCTGCAAGACCGCTTTAATCACTTTGGCGAAATTTGAAGGCAAACCGACGCGACACTGATTTAGACGAATTCAACATTATATTATAAGCGCAGCGAATGGTAAGATATAAAACGAAATATTTAGGGCATAATTTACGCGGCACTATATTAGTACTGCGTAAATTTTGCTTCTTGATGTTTCGCTTTATTACCTTCAGAGAATTTCGACTTTTAAGAGTAACAATAATAAACGATGCGAAAACAATTTGCGTATCTTTCACTTTCAAATTTCCTTTAATGTAGGTCTAAACACTAAACAAAAACTAGGGCGAGAGAAATCCAATGTCAGTAGCTTCGCAGAAGAGAGATTATTATTGACTTGTGCTCTTTGGTGAAGTTTGTGGGATGAAGACCGGTCAGACCAGTGCGATTCTTTGTTCAATTTTCTGGGCATCGTTGACGGAGACCCACTGAAGACTGAGTTTCACTGTCTTGCGCCCTCTTTTTTCTTGTCCACGACTCTGGATATTTTTCACGATATATTGACTTTGCAGACACGCACTTTCAAAACAAAATTATAATTTTCACTACAAATTATTTTGGCTCATTTTAATTCCAAATTAATTTGGTGTGGTATTTTGACAAAGGTGAATGAGACCCTGAGAGCATGAGGAGCAAACTCTCACTTTCCTTGACGCTGCCCTCCCCACTTGGGGACAAACGGCCAAATTTTCTAAGTGTCCAACTGCCCCCAGGTTGAATGAAGGGATCAGATAAAACAGACCAGGATTTTGAAGTTGGAATATCAAATGAGGACAGAAGAATGAACACCGACTCGGAGCAGAGTGGAAGCAGCCTAGCAGGGACGGGGGAGGCTAGATTACTTTTTTTTTGTATTTTTTTATTGTAATTAAATGGACAACAGAGACAAGCTTTATTTCTTCAATAAAATACTGTTATCTTCAGTACCTGTGCTGTTTACTTTGTAATCCAACTACTTGAGTGAACCAGATAAACACCCTAAAGGCTCGGACACAGTAAAACATTGCGCGCAGTAAAGGCTGGTTTTTACTAGCGACATGAACACAAGCGTCAGTTTAGTGAAGACATCAACAACAACAAAATGAGCACAAATATAAGAAACCCGAGGCATTTATTATATTCTACCGCGCTAAGAATTAACTCAACATAAGCTCAAGCAAGATCAACCAAAATCATGTTTATTTTGTTCTGCTCGGCTCGTGTTGTGTTAATCCTATTCGACGGCAAAATATGAATAAGTTCGACTGTTCAACAATTCTTTGTGCTCATACCTTCAGTTTTGTATTTTAATAAACTTCAGTTGTTGATGACATCACTAAACATAAGCCTGTGGTACGCCGCTAGTTAAAACATGCCTTAAAATTACACAGTGTTTCCACCCATTAAAATCCTTGTGCGAAGGTTCCAGAACAGAAAACAATATTGGGTTTCAATTTTACATAATAACGCTTTATAGGAGTAGAAACACAGCGTAAAGTTACTGCGCGTAATGTTTTACTGATTGTCCGAACCTTAGAATAAGCCAAGTTCTGCTTCAAATCTAATAAAGCTTAACAAATCACTACGGCGACGGCACTCAGATCGGCACGTCAAAAGATAATTAGAGGTCTTGCGAATATCAGCGACCCTTTAAAATTTTTTTAGCTGCAGTTTTAATTTACCTATCAAACTTAAATTTGTGCGCGCGGTCTTGAACTTGAAGTTTCATAGCTAAATGTTTATGTTCTTCTCAACTGACCTCGAATTTGATCATTACCTTTCTTGTTGTTTTGAGTTCAGATGCGAATAAATGTACAAAAGAATTAAAGCGAGCGTGCATGTGAAGCCTTCTGTTATGTGCCGCCGTTGTTGCCGTCGTCATTGTGATTGCTATAGCTCCAAAAGTTGGAAAAACATAGGGGACTAAATTTCAGACTGTTTCAGTAAGAGGTTTGTTGTTCATTAAACCGCATCCCACAAAATACATGCAGATAGAAAAATACCTAACAGAAAAAACTTTACTATGCTCTAAATCCCATGTCAAACTTTAGTGTGATCTTCTTCGCGGTCGTCTTTTGGCTCGACGATTTAGTGTGACGAGCCTAAATAACGGCCGAAAAAAAGACTCCGAGTTTGATCCGAGCAGCTGCTAATAAGAATTTCAATTTGCACATGTATTTATGGATTGCGTTGTAATTGCAAAACAAACTGCTTATCTGAAGGCCTTTAGGTTACTGTGAACTTTCAGTCCAAAGTTTTAACATGTTATTTTCTTTTACTTTACTTGGTAATTTACTTAAACAAGTATAGAGAAATAACATGCCGATCACTTTGGAATTGAAAAAGATGAATGCAAGTTTTCAAAATCTCCCCACGTTACCTCTCAGAAGATCACTAAATTTTTCACACCCACTTTTATCAGAGCTTGTCAAACGTACTTTAAAACACTGCGGCAGACATTTTCAGTGAGGACTCTATTTCAATCATTTCATTGTTGCTGTTGTTGTTGCTGTGTAATTCTTATTCCATTTTCCAGCAGTAGACTGATTATATTGGTAAAATTAATTCAACGAATGTCAGAATGAGAGCCACAAGATTCATGATCAAAGCACTTGCTGTTGTTTTCCACAAAGACGTTTGAAGATAAGACACGCAATCCAAATTCACAATTCACCCATGCCAAATCTTATTTTCTTGTGAAAAAAACTGTGGAATAATTTTTTCCCGAACGTGGAAATAAAAATTAAATTGAATTTAAGAATTTAGACATTTTATTCACTTCAACTGAAACATCACCTTTAAGAATTGGAAGGTGAGTAGTTGCACTGACAAATGTCAGTCAGAAATTCAAGCCCTAAAACAAAACAACAGATTAATTTGCCAATTTGCCACGACTGAAGTTTTACCTAAGAAGAAACGCTCCTCTCCTCCACCCTCCCCGCCCCCCCACCTACAACCCCATCAAATAATGTCTTAGGTTGGCTGATGATTTGATTGGTTGTATAAATATTGTCATCGTGGAAATAATTAGCAACCAGCAAGAAGCACTACACTGCACATCACCAATGTGAAGTGCATTGAGTCATTCCTAAGACGTATTTCCATGCAGGGAAATTGATGGTTGAAGTATGAAGACATTTGAAATGCATTCATCAAGTTCACAGAAAACGAATATACGAGTCAGCACAGATATGCAGTCTACCAACTATACCATTAAAGTACAAATCCCAAATAATAAGGCCACTGTGAATTGGTCAGACCCGCCGGCTGTCATACAGGTCAGTTTAACATCGGTCTGTCTTTTGAAACAGTTGGGTTAAACTTCAGATCATTCTGCACTGATTCTGGTCAGTCAGAATAAAAATCAACAGACAGTCAGTTATTCAGTTTTACAAACCCTTGTCCGGCCAGTATTCAAACAAGTCACTTAGCAACAGCTTCGGAAATTTTTTCCATCAGCAAAGCAAATGACTTTAAATGTCCTAGTCATCCTAGTCACCCTATCCATTACAGTCACCCCCCTCCTCCCAGTCATCCTAGTCATCCCAGTCATCTTATTCATCCCAGTACATCTTAATGAACCCAGTCATCCCAGTCATCCTAGTGATCCCAGTCAACCCAGTCACCCTAGTCATCCCAGTCATCTTATTCATCCCAGTCATCCCAGTCATCTTATTCATCCCAGTACATCTTAATGAACCCAGTCATCCCAGTCATCCTAGTGATCCCAGTCAACCCAGTCATCCTAGTCATCCCAGTCATCCCAGTCATCTTATTCATCCCAGTACATATTAATGAACCCAGTCATCCCAGTCGTCCTAGTCATCTTATTTATCCCAGTCACCTTGATCCCAGTCATACCATCTTAATGATCTCAGTCATACCAGTCATCCCAGTCATACTAGTCACCCCAGTCATCCCAATCATCCAAGTCACCCTAGTCATCCTAGTCATCCCAGTCATAGTTGTCAAATAAGTCATCCCAGTCATCCTAGTTATCCCAGTGATCCTAATCATCCTAGTCCTCTCAGTCATCCCTGTCATCCTAGTCAACCCAGTCATCCCAGTCATAGAAGTCAAGTACGTCATCCCAGTCATAGTAGTCAAGTAAGTCATCCCAGTCATCCCAGTCCACCTAGTCATTCCAGTCATCTCAGTCATCCCAGTAATCCATGTCATCCCAGTCATCCTAGTGATCCCAGTCATCCCAGTCACCCTAGTCATCCTAGTTGTCCCAGTCATTCTAGTGATCCCAGTCATCCCAGTCAATCCAGTCATCCAAGTCATCCTAGTCATCCCAGTCACTCTAGTTTTCCTGTCATCTTAGTCATTCCAGTCAGCCTAGTCATCCCACACCAGTCATGTTAGTAATCCCAAAAATACCGGTCATCTCAGTCACCCCAGTCAGCAGTGTCATCCCAGCCATTCAAGTCGTCCTAGTGATCCCAGTCATCCCAGTCACCCAAGTCATGCTAGTGATCCCAGTCATTCCAGCAGTGATTCAGATTTATCTCAGTCTTCGGACATGGTCAGAGACAATTTTTATTTGTCCAAAAAAAATTTACCTAAATTATACTCTAAATGTGTTTTGTGGTAGTGATAGATGTTACAGATGGGTACAATTTTCCATATAGGGAAGATATCCCTCGTTTGAGCTGCAATTTGTGCACCAAACAATGCAACCGCTGCCATCTTGGATGTATTTTACAAAGATCTCACAGTGCGTGCAATTGGTCAGATGAAAGCCAACAGGAGCGTTTGTTATAATGCAGGCACTATCTTTGATTCTATTTCAAGCGAACCTTAGTTATGGCTGAAAAGAGGCAAAAACCTTTGTCATATTTTTTCAAACGAAGAAAGCAGTGTGAACACGAATCTGATAAAGAAAGCACAACAATGCAAATTGCTCATGAAGAATTGAATGATGTCGATGATCCAACAGAAGAAATTAACCGTGGCTGCATTATGATCAAGAAAACGACAAGATGAAGTGCAGTTTAGGTGACTATGTTTCCCTAACATAAAAATATCCTGTGACAGTCTTTTTTGTTATGGAAGTCGAACATTTGAACATTTTTTTTGTGCTATGTTTGTAATTTTAAAATTCATTCGATGTTTAATAGGTAAGGAAAGAGGAAAACAAAATACATTGTATCTTCACATTTCATTCTGGAAACATAAACTTCAAACTTGAAAGAGGTATAATGATTCAAGTTTAATGCAGTCATGCATTGGCAATGCTATTAATGCTATTGGGTCTTCTACACCTTTTACGTGTGAAATTATATTTTAAGTATTTTTTAAACTAGAAGTATCTTGAAAGGATCTAATTTTCATCTATTCTGTCACAATAAAAAAAAACTAAAAAAACTGAAAACTGACAAAAACTAAAAATGTCTTAAGAAAATTCAGCTTTTTAGGACATTTGTTATAAACCTGAATCACTGGGTCCCAGTCACCCTAGTCACCCTAGTCCTCCCAGTCATCTTAGACATTCCAGTCATCCTAGTCACTCTAGTCATCCCAGTCAATTTAGTCGTCCTAGTCACCCTAGTCATTCCAGTCATCCTAGTCATCCCAGTCACGTTATTCATCACAGTAATTCCAGTCATCCCAGTTATAGTAGTCATGCTGGTTATTCTTGCTGTCACAATCATCCCATTCAATTGTTAAGTCAGACAGTCATTTGAATAGATCAAAGTGGTAAGAAATTTGAAGGGTACAATATGGATTGCATATCTGCGCTAACAGGTACTATAATAACGACATAATAATAATAATAGTTATTATTATTATTATTATTATTATTATTATTATTATTATTATTATTATTACTATTATCAGCAGAACTTGGCTATTGGTTTAAAACGTTGTGACACAGCTGAACAAAGTCGATAAATGCTAATCCAGGAGAAAACTTATAATGACCTCGGTTTTTGCATTTAAGTTTTCATATTATGAGTACTTCACCAACAAGTGCATGTCTCTTGCAATTTTCAATCAAATCAATCAAATTATTTTTTTTCTTGAAACCAAAAAGATTTCAATGCGTTTCAGTTGTCTTTGTATTGTGATTCCTTGCAGACATAAAACTGGTGATTGCAAGCATTAACGTAAAATGTATAATTCATACAAAGTTCAACAAAAAGGTTGAATGCATCCCTTAAAAAAACGATTTTATTTGGTTGGTCTTGAAGTACCAAAATTATTAATTTAGAGGTCAATAATAAAATATTTGTTCAATCCTGCTGATTTCTTTTATACACTTTTGATGTGCCAGTCACTGAATCACCAACAGCTAAAGCTGTTCAGGACTGCATTCAATTGGATGATCCTGGGTTCATTTTATTTTATTTTCACCATAATAATGTTGACCAAGCTGTACACTTGTACTTGATTTAATTTTATTTTGGAATTTTGCTCTTTTATGTTGCATTTTAATTTGCACGTTTTTCAGTTTTTATTGTTGTTGTTGTTGTTATTGTTGTTGTTTTATTGGAAAAAGTAAGATTGATAAACTTCTACTCCCAAAGGTGGTACACTTGATGGTGAAATAACTGTGAAATGAAAGAATTAGGTACAATATATCTATGTTACAGCAGCTTTCCCTGGATTAGCTTAATCAAACTTTGAAATCACTTGGCCAACAATCTTGTTGATCTGGTTCACTCAAGAGCTGGATTACAGAGCAAAACATAGAGCACATACAGAACTGAAGATAACAGAGGCTCCTTGCTCGTGAAAGTCCTTGTCCAGCCTTTCTGTGGCATCTGATCTGGAAACAAAAGTTTAAAATGTTCAATGAAGCTCATCAGTTACTTTCAAAATATCATAGGTGACAAATTACTCCTTCATTTTGGCACAAGATTTCAGCATTAATGGCAACCTTTTGTACATCTCAGTGCCAAGATGGCGATGGAAATTTAAAATGTTATCATTGAATGAAGATGTCAGGGCATTAAAAGATGCTTTGGAAAACCTAAACACGCCAAAAAGCACATCAAGAAGGATTCTGACAGGTATTTTGTCGACATATTTTGAAAATTTGGAACTTAAGCCAAACTTAAGCTCTTAACTTTTGAGAGAGTTCTCGCCCTCGATCGTATGATCCAGGATAAACATCTCAAAAATCCATGATTACGAACTTATTATTGTTCACCCATGATATTAATAGGTAATCAAATGGTAGACTCGTGAAATTAGGAAATAATTTCCCTTGCATTTTGTCCAAATCCCTCACCTAAAGGCTCGGGAAGTTACTTGGATTTGGACAAAACGCAGGTGAAATTATTCCCTAATTTCACTCGTCACCATTTAATTATGCATACAAACAGACCAGTTTCCCATTAACATTCAGACCTTGCTTTATGGACACCCACTTAATACAGAAAACTTATAATTACGGACATTTTTCTTTGTCCTGGAGGAAAGAAAGCCCTCTCTAAATTCAAGCTGCTTAATACAGACATCCCATTAATATGGACACTTTCTATGGCCCCCTTAGTGCCCATATTAAAAAGGTTTGACTGCATCACATTCTCATGAATACCAGTGAGCAAACATGTCCTGGCTCCAGTCAGTCCCTAAGTTAGTCAGTCAGCTGCTTTCAGTCAGTCAGTCACTTGGTAAGTTACTCAGTTTAGTCAGTCATTCAGTCAGTCACTCAATCAGTCTTTCTGTCAGTCAGTAGGGTACCCAACTGCACAGTCAGTCAGTCAGTTATTTGCTCAATCAGTCATTCTGTTAGCCGGTAAGGTGCCCAACTGCATAGTCAGTCAGTCAGTCAGTTGCTCAATCAGTCATTCTGTCACAGTCAGCCAGGTACCCAACTAAACAGTCAGTCAGTCAGACAGTTGCTCAAACAGACATTCTGTCAGTCAGTCAGGTACCCAACTGTACAGTCAGTCAGTCAGTCAGTTGCTCAATCAGTCATTCTGCCAGCCAGTCAGGTACCCAACTGCACAGTCAGTCAGTAGTTCAATCAGTCATTCTGTCAGCTAGTCAGGCACTCAACTGCACAGTCAGTCAGTCAGTCAGTCAGTTGCTCAATCAGTTATTCTGTCACAGTTAGTCAGTCAGTTGCTCAATGAGACATTCTGTCAGCCAGTCAGGTACCCAACTGCACAGTCAGTCAGTCAGTCAGTTGCTCAATCAGTAATTCTGTCAGTCAGTCAGGTAGCCAACTGCACAGTCAGTCAGTCAGTCAGTTGCTCAATCAGTAATTCTGTCAGTCAGTCAGGTAACCAACTGCACAGTCAGTCAGTCAGTTGTTCAATCAGTCATTCTGTCAGCCGGTCCAGTGCCCAATTGCACAGAAAGTCAGTCAGTCAGTCATTCGTTCCATTAGTCAGTATCTGGCACTGTAAGTTGCTCATTCAGTCAGTCCTTCAGTCAGTTATATAATCAGTCATTCCATCAGCCAGTCAGTCAGTTACAATTAGACAGTCAGTCAGTAACTAAGTTGTTCAGTCAGTCAGTCAAAATGGTTAGTTGATTAGTTAGAAGTATACTAAGCAAATTAATCAGTTAATCAGACAGTCAATCAGTCACTTGGTCAGTCAGTAACTTCATGAAATTTTAAAACCAAACAGTTCTGTTAACCTAGTACACTTAAGAGCTCAATTAAAACATAAAGCAAACAGCACTTACGTTACTGAAGATAACAGAGGCTCTTGGCTCATGAAGGTCCTTGTCCAGTCTTTCTGTGGCATCTGATCTGGAAACAAAAATTTAAAATATTCAATGAAGCTCATCAGTTATTTTCAGAACAGACCAATTCCCAAGTCAAACCTTGCTTTACAGACACCCGCTTAGTTTGGAAAGCTTATTATCACAGACAGTTTGCCTTGTCCCTGGGGAAAAAAAGCCTTAATCTTTCCGTAATTAATTCAACCTGCTTAATACAGACAACTTGTTAATATGGTCCACTTAGTGCCCACATTAAAAAGGTTTGACTGCATTACATTTGCATGAATACCAGTGAGCAAACATGTTGGAATAATTGACCACATATAATTATAATAAATTAACACCCACCCCTTGACTGCAGTGTACTAGCAAACAGTACTCCTCCTTTGATAACAGTACTCTCCTCTCTTTACACCGTCAGTCACTCAGTCAGTTAGTCAGTCTGTCAGTCAGGTAGCCAGTCAGCTAGTCAGTGAATTTTACAGCACAGTCATCCAGTCAGTTGCTTGATGTTAGTCAGACACTTGGTAAGGTGTTCAATTAGTCAGTCATTCTGTCAGCCAGTCAGTCAATCAGTCAGTGACTCAGTTACTCAGCCATTAAGTAAGTTAGACAGTTAGCCAGTTACTATTTTGCTGAGTCGGTCAATCATTTTAACAGTTGGCAAGTTACTGAGTTGCTCAGTTATTACGTCAGCTGATTAGTTAGTAAGTAAGTAAGTAAATTCTCAGTCGGTCAGTTGGTCAGTTTGTATCTCAGATAGTTACTTAGCTACAATCAGCGAGTTGAGAAACTTCACCCTAAACTGGGATCTTTACGTTTTACTGACTTCAAAAGGAGGAAATATAGCTTTTCCTTCCCAATCCCCTCCATGTAATGTTGTGCTGATGTTCAAGCTACCTATAGAAAACAACAAACACCCCAACTTTGAATGGAGGGGACAGGGGAGGGGTGAGGATTCTTTTGTTCTCTGAAGTTACCCTATTTGAGTACAATCTCTCAAAAATTTTGTCACCGATTGTAGTTTCTCAGTTAGTAAGGCAGTTGCTTGCTTAGTCCTGAGTCAGTCAGTCAGAAGGTCAGTTACTCAGTTTGTCAGTTTGTAAGTCAGTCAGTTGGTTGGTAGATGTAAGTCAGTTGTTCACTATTTGTCAGTTTGGCAGTCAGGTAGCCAATCAGTCACATGTAGTCAATATGTTACTTGCTCAGGTAGTCAGTTACAGAAACGTTAAATTTGAAACGAGTTTGAATTTGTTAAATTAGGTCAGGTATGGGCACTAAAAGCTGAAGATAATGTACGTCAATCTTTAAAGCAAGCTGCATGACTTCAGTTTGTCTGGTTCACTCATTAGCTGGATTACAAAGCAATCTATACAGCACTTACAGTACTGAGGATAAGCTCAAAATCCTGGCTGTTGAAGTCTTGACACATCTGCTGGACAAATCTGATCTGAAATGAAAAATCAGTCATTTTCATCAGCAATTGCAGTAATCTTAATTCACATCATGAAGGCATTAAAATTAATGCCTTTTCTTAGCATGAATCTCAGTATATTGTTAGCCAGCCAGTCAAGTCAATTAGTCAATGAGCTACAATACTCATCACAAAATTAATCTTGAAACACTTGTGTGATTTTCCCTCTTCCATAATGTTGATTTGGATATTACAGTAGTCTCAGTGCTCCAAAATACACGTGGCTAAACATTGGGGAAGGAGAGGGGCACATTTGAGTGAGAACAAAGGTGAGAAGAGTGAATGTAAGAAATTTTCCAAAAAATTCAAGAAAAACGGGTTTTGTTTCAACGATTTGTGGTGAGTATTGTAGCCAGTAAGTCAAGCAGTCTATCAGCCACACAGTCAGTCAGTCAGCTAGTAATTGAACCAGTCAGCCAGTCAATTGGTCAGTAAGTTGGTAAGCAGAGAAGTCAGTAAGTTAGTAAGCAAGTCAGCCACCAGTCAATCAGTCAGTCAGCCAATTAGTTGGAGTTGTGTGAGAGTTAATCAAAACACAATGACTGAGAGTTTCTTATGTAACAAAGGCATACAACAAGGGTATGGCTTAATCCTTTAACCCCTAATATAAAAATTGAGATTCTCATTTACTGTCCCTATACATTTTCAATAGAAGTAGTGGGGAGAATTAATTTTGTTGAAATATCAATTAGACTCATCTTCCCTGATCATGACCTCAATTCTCAAGAACACTCTGTATTCTAAAGCATTGATATTGTAAGGAGAAAGGTCATGCTGATCACTCTTAAGGCTTAAAAGGGTTAAGCCCAGAGATTTTCTTCTTTTATAAATGACTTTACTGCCCTAGCATAAAGTTAGGTAATCAGTCACTAAACTACTTGTTGTATGCTGACGATCTGTCCCAAAGTAATTAGTAATTCACCAAAAGGATTGCAACAGTCGTTTGATGGAATTTATAAACATGCTCAAGAATGGAAGCTTAAAGTAAATATCAAAAATTTATCATCATATTTAGCGGTAATGGAAATCTGGTTGTTAAGCCTATGCAAGGGAAATTCTTAGCAAAAAGGCTACTAAAATAATCTCCACAATTAAACAATTACCCTCGTACATTGATCCTCTAGTGGTCCATTATTTTGGTCAGTCAATGAGACAGTCACTCAGCAAGTCAGCCAGTCAGTCAGTTAGTCATTTGAGTCAGTCAGTCAGTAAGCAGCCTGTCCATCAATGTCCATCAGGGGTGGGTGGTGAACCTTTTGCCCCCAAAAAATCTTGCAAGTTGCCCAAAATTTTATGAAACAGTCGAAAAGAAACAAGGGTCATATTACAACAACATGAGGGTTGTCCAATACTCACAAATAGACTGCACTGGTGTTAGTGGTGATAAGAAGGGTCTCCATTGGTACCAATGGTACGATTGGTACCAATGGAAAAGCACCCTATTCCAATGGTTCTATTGGTGACTATGCATGTCATTAAGGGGACTTAGATTATTTTGTCATGTGGTGTGGCTGGGTACAGGGCAATTCCAATGGTCCATTGGTACCAATGGTACGATTGGTACCAATAGAAAAGCACCCTATTCCAATGGTTCTATTGGTGACTATGCATCTGATTAAGGGGACTTAGATTATTTTGTCATGTGGTGTGGCTGGGTACAGGGCAATTCCAATGGTCCATTGGTACCAATGGTACGATTGGTACCAATGGAAAAGCACCCTATTCCAATGGTTCTATTGGTGACTATGCATCTGATTAATGGGACTTAGATTATTTTGTCATGTGGTGTGGCTGGGTACAGGGCAATTCCAATGGTCCATTGGTACCAATGGTACGATTGGTACCAATAGAAAAGCACCCTATTCCAATGGTTCTATTGGTGACTATGCATCTGATTAAGGGGACTTAGATTATTTTGTCATGTGGTGTGCCTGGGTACAGGGCAATTCCACTGGTCCATTGGTACCAATGGTACGATTGGTACCAATGGAAAAGCACCCTATTCCAATGGTTCTATTGGTGACTATGCATCTGATTAATGGGACTTAGATTATTTTGTCATGTGGTCTGGCTGGGTACAGGGCAATTCCGATGGTCCATTGGTACCAATGGTACGATTGGTACCAATAGAAAAGCACCCTATTCCAATGGTTCTATTGGTGACTATGCATCTCATTAGGGGGACTTAGATTATTTTGTCATGTAGATAATGACATTGCGCTAAGTAATTTCAGAAGTTAATTTCACAGTGAATTGAGTACAGTTGTTAAAACCTGTTGCCTCAATACCACTTTGCTAGTTTCGTGCCTTTCCGCGTTGTTTCGGGTTCTTTTAAACAAGTAAGAATTACCAAAAAATAGTGCTTGTGTACAGGAAAGAAGACATTGATATGTCATGTTGTTGTTTGCTCGTGAATCACAATAAACAGAACGAACACGAGAGTGACGCGTTACCTATCAATTTTATAATGTTCGTACGATGTTTGTTATACTCGCAGCACCTTGAGATATTATTAGCGCTAGATATATACGTCGCCCTCGCTTTGTAACTATTAGCGCGTTTCCACTTTGTGTGAAAGCGAACTTGTTTTGCGTCGTTGGCCTATAGAACGAGGAATATTCATAATAATTATTAGCGCGTTTCTACTTAGTGTAAAAGGCAACTTGTTTTGCGTGGTTGGCTTATAGAACGAGGAATATTCATAATAATTATTAGCGCGTTTTTATTTGGTGTAAAAGACAACTTGTTTTGCGTGGTTGGCTTATAGAATGAGGAATATTCATAATAATTATTAGCGCGTTTCTACTTGGTGTAAAAGGCAACTTGTTTTGCGTGGTTGGCTTATAGAACGAGGAATATTCATAATAATTATAGTGCGCTTTTACTTGGTGTAAAAGCGAACTTGTCATTGCGTGGTTGGCTAATAGAATGAGGAATATTCATAATAATTATTAGCGCGTTTCTACTTGGTGTAAAAGCGAACTTGTTTTGCACCAATAGAACCATTGGAATGGCATCATTTTCCATTGGTACCAATCGTACCATTGGTACCAATGGACCATTGGAATTGCCCTGTACCCAGCCAGGTCACATGGGAAAATAATCAAAGTCCCCTTAATGAGATGCATATTCACCAACAGAACCATTGGAATGACACCCTTTTCTATTGGTACCATTGGTACCAATGGACCATCAGTGTGACGAATCGTATCCGTTTGTGTATATTGGACATGTGTGAACAACATAGGCCACACTGGCATATGAAGGTGGCTCGATACAGTTTTTCAGGGTCAATACCAAGTTTGAGCATAAACTACGTCATCATACACAAACATTTGGAAAAATTGCCATAACAGTTGTACTAAGATGAAAATTTGTCATACCGTATTTATTCGACTATAAGCCGATTTCGGCTATAAGCCGAGACCCCAAACTTTGAACGTGTAGACTCGGCATAACGAGAACCAAAAATAAATCGAAAACACCCGGCTATAAGCCGAGACCCATTCTTATTACAAGACTGAATTGTTAACTACGGGAAAACCTAACATTTTCGGAAAAAAATCACATTGATTGTCATAAATGAGGCTTAGACGATAACACACACGCGCGTATACAAGAGATGCAATGGTGATTTGTTAGGCAAAAAGCTTCCGTCTTAGAAAACACACGCGAATTAATAAATATTACCCGTAACTAATTATTCAATTGAAAAGCAATGAATCATAACTCAGATGAATTAATGTGATCCAAAAAATGAATTTAAAACTAACTGTGTTGTTAAGCGGCATCACCAGTACCTAGACATCCGTAGCGTCTATCAAACAATCTTGTGCACGCAATCGTTTAGTTCAAGTCAAGTTGTCATAATGCCCAAGGCTCAGGGGCACCCAACGGCAATTTTCGGGAAAATATCTGTTCGGAAGACGATTTGAGATCTAGAATTTTCGGAGCATTTGTTGTAAAATTTCTTGCTTGCCTGCCTCTTCTAGGATTTTCGAACATCTACAAAATGGTATAATTACCCATTTTTAACGGATTTTGACCCTAAAAAAGGCCACCTAGAATTTTCGAAAGCCTTTTCTTGGCTGAAATTTTCGAGAAGGTAAGTTTTTATCCCTATAATTTTCGGATCACTAGACTTTCAGCTAGGAAATCCGAACAGATGAAAAGTTTTTAGGAGATAAAAATATGCCTATATCTACCGTTTGAATACTAAAATACGTTCAACAATGCTATGTTAAGTGGTTTTGAACTATATCCTCGTTGGGTGCCCCTAAAGGCTTGTCGCACGTCATACAACCTCGCGCTTAAACTTAAAATAGTCGCCGAAGCAGAAGCTGTTGAAAATAACTCTGAAATCGCCAGAGAATGTGGCATCAGTGAGTCCATAGTCCGTCACTGGAGGAAAGATCAAGCGAACCTTTTTAACGGCGAGATTAAATTGTCAGCGAAACGGAAGACGATGGGATGCTTTACGCCGAAGTATCCGGAGCTCGATCAAAGAATACTGGAATGGTTTACAGAGCAAAGAAGCCAAGGTAAGGTTTTTGTCGAGCATTGATTTTGTATTTTAAAACAACAGAAACAAGATCACGAAATAAATCAATCAGCTGATTGCAGAGTGAATAAGAGTTGAATGCGTGACTCTCAAAACTATCATAGTATCATGTGACAACATTGTGTATGAAAGATTCTCATTAGCCAGTTTTCACAAATGTCAAAACAAATTCAAGACGTGTCAAATTTTTAACCTTTCGATCGTTTGGTAACCTTCTCACTTCGTTTTACATAGGAATAGCTGTTAGCGGATTGATGCATATTGCATATTGCCGATTGCATATTGTGTTTCTGTACTTTAGCTCGGCTTATACATAAATACATCTCGATTTAGTAGAGTTTCCATGCGCCGAAAAAAATTTTTTTTCAAAAACTTTCGGCTGTAAGCCGAGACCCCCTCTAGAGCCCAAATTTTAATTAACTTCAGTTTTAATTTGTGTAAAAATCGCTCGGCTTATAGTCGAATAAATACGGTAATCAGGGATGCAATGACATTGAAGTTGTCATAGCAACAAAATGATGCCATTACCTATTTTAATTCAGCAATAATTCTTGGCACTGGGAACCTTACAAAATCGATCACAGAGGCTTTTTTCTCCAATACCGTCACCTTGATGTTTGTGAAGTTTAAGCAAAATCTGTAAGAGGATTATCAAGATATTTTGGGATGAAGTTTTATATTGTAAGAAATACGGCTAGAAAAGGAAAATGTTGATGCATGGTCGTTATCTATAGAAAACGAAGTGCTTTTGACATGCAATTTCACCTCATAGTAGTTTTAATCTTTTTAAAAACGTGTGTGAAAGATCGTGGAGATAGCTCTGCCCGATTACTAGAAAGAAGGATTTGATTAGTATGTATCGAGGCACTGTTGTTACCGGTTTTGTAAACATTTTGGTCTACTTTAACAAATTAGTGACTAATTTTAAACCGAACAATAAATTTTTTTAAAAAATTCAGATTCTTCTCATAACTCAAACTGAGAATTAGTCAGCCACTTCTTCATTTTCAGACCCATTGCTAATGCTACAGTTGTATCTGCCATACACTGTTCTTCGAGTGGAGATGATTCTAGAAAGTTATGCAGAAGTTTATTCCTGGAAATAACCCATTCCAGCTAGTGCAGTGCAGTACAGTGACCAACAATAAAAATCTACAAATATGTAATTCACTCATCACATGCTAGGCAACCACTGTCTCGTGTGAATGTAACTGGATTATTACACCGACTTCAGGTTAATATTCTCGCAGACGTCTTTAGAAACTGGCATGGCTCAAATTTTCTCTTGCTGCCCCAAAAAACTGAGTTGCACCAGACCATACACCTATGGTAAAACCTATGTCAATGAGTCATACATTGCTTTAACCGGTGAGTCAGTCAATCAGTCAGCCAGTAAGTCAGCATATCATTCAGTCAGTCAACAAGTCAACCATTAAGTCTGACAATGAGTCAGTTAATTAATTGGTCAGTTGGTCAGTCAACAAGACAGTCAGTCAACAAGTCAGCCTGTTGGTCAAACAGTCATTCAGTCAGTGGGTCAGTTATTAAGTAAGTCAGTAAATCAGTTAGTCAGTCAGTTAGTTAGACAGTTAGGCAGTCAGTCAATCAGTCAGTTAGTTATTCAGAAAATCAGCCAGACAGCCAACCAATTAGTCAGCTTGTCAGTTGGTCAACCAGTTAAATGAATTGAATGGACCACTCTGGATCTTGTATAATTTATGCACCCCCTGGTCGACATAGCGACCAACATATCAACCAACACTTGGTTGACATATTGGTTGATATAATTATTGACCGAAACGTAACCAATATGTAGGTGGATATATCGACTGATATATCAGGTGACATGTCAACCAACACATCGACCAACTATCAGTTAATACTTTACAAGTATAGTGGTCGACACTCGGTCAATAGGGTGACCTTTAAATGTCGGTGGAATATTGGTCAATTGTTGGTGGTATATCGATCGACTATCGTATAAAACGTTGTGCTTCAGGGTCTTTTTATAAGCGTCTAGTGTCCTGCAAACGTCTAGTACGGAAGTGTTACAGACCTTACTATCTGATAACATTGACATCCAGAAAAACGTTGCTGAAAAATACACTTTGCATCCTTTTTTATTATTTTGAGAGCCTTTGAAAAAGTCTGTTAAATGTGGTATGTCAGAAATGAACAATTTTTTTGAAATGAACAAACCTCTGGAAGACACCTTTCCCAGACTTGATTAGATATAATTTTGGGTTCTGTTTAGTAGGATGTTTACATTTGAATAAATGGCTTGATGCATGGGAAAATTTTTGACCAGTCGTTGGTGGGTTGGGGTTTTCTACGCTTTTTGAAGAGCTAGCTGGTGGGGCATTCAACCATCTCAACTACCCAGGAATTCGACCAAAAATTTTCTAAAAAGTCAAATGCCTGGCGTTTTGCGCGGGGGGAGCATGGGTGGCTTTAGAATATGTCAGTACAAAATGCAGACTACAGACTGCTGCAGACCATTGTTTTCACCATGCAATCAGAACGAGACAAAAATAGTCCCACTGACTGTTTTCAAACCCTGAAAACAATGGTCTGCTGTCATGTCTGCAGTCTGCATTTTGTACTGTCCAGTTTTGGAATGGACTGGTACATTAGTTAGGAAATGTGTGCATAAACAATCTTACATTAACTCCAGGAATCGTAGTCTCCACCAAATTTCAACAAACTCAGGAAAGCCTACCTTTGATATATTTAGTTTTATAACGTCTGGGCCAACAGACAGGATGTGTATTAAAGCTAGCTTGCTTCCCACTACTGAAGACGCACATTTCTGTACATGTAAATGAGCCAAACGACGACGGATAAATTCCAAATGCTTAGCCGCTTAAGCCATGTCGATGAAGTTCAATACAAACGTTGAAATTACTATAAAGTTCATGAGGCTCTGAACACGCGGGTAATTTTCAGGCGCCATCTTGATTTTTTTCCCTTGGTCCCAGGTTTCCTTCAAGGAGGAGGGGACGGGGGTGCGTGGGGCGGCGTTGGGCAGACATTGGAGAGGAGGGGAGTCGGTTAAAAGTTTTGTTTTGTTCTGGTTTTTTAGTTTTTTCTTTAGAATGTCAATTATGTCAGGAACTCTCACTTTTCGTCCCTTTTCAAAAAGATGGATCTATTCTGAAAACTTTAAAACAATAAGCGTTGTTTTAAATTTTACTACATCAGTGAAAACCCGACCGGCGATAAATTCACATATGCCAACTAAAAAGTCTGTTACTTTACAATCGTTATCCCTCTAGGATTTTACTTCAAGTGATTTTCATGTTCATCAAGTTAATTTCCTTTTTCAAGAACGACAGGATTAGTTTGTCATCAATATTTGATTTATTGCCAATTGTGAGACGCGATATTGTCGACCTATTACAAAAAATGATTTTTTAAAAGGCCATAATATACCATTAAAAAGATTTTTTGATAAAAAATACTGCTCTAAAATGTTTTTAACCTTTTTTTAAAAAATATGAGAAACATTTTAGCTCAGTACTTTTTATTCAAATGTCTTTCGAAATCGCTTCTTATTCGTAAAAAAGATTCTTGAAAACCGTAAAGTAAAAATCAACCGGTACACTTGTTGCCGGATCTCTTTTTGTTGGGTAACTGTGTAATAGCTAGCCTTCGGACCGCAGACGTATTCAGGTCGTCGCTTCTTTCCCCCCGAAAAAGAACTCAGGGGGTGAAACAAGAGTCGAAAAAAGTGTCTGCTGCCCGAAGGCTATGGACTAAAACCTTTGGAAAAATGTCAGATCTCCGACTTTCTTTTTATAGGGTGGCGCAGTGGTGAGAGCGCTCGCCTCCCACCAATGTGGCCCGGGTTCGAATCCCGGCGTCGACGCCATATGTGGGTTGAGTTTGTTGCTGGTTCTCTCCCTTGCTCCGAGACGTTTTTCTCCGGGTACTCCGGTTTTCCCCTCTCCTCAAAAAAACAACACTTTCAAATTCCAATTCGATCTGGAACGCACGGACACGTTTCAACGAGTTCTTATGAGCCCTTGACTGTAAATATCGAGAATCGCTGGCCAGGCTAAAAAAATCGAAAATTCTGATAATTTGTCAGAAAAACTCCTTTGGGAGACTATCTTCGAAAAAAATATTTTCAACTTTCAAGAATCTATAGTTTTCGAGAAAATGAGGAAAAACGGAAATAGCGGTTTTTGCCTAATTAATTACGCAAAAATAAGAGGTAAAAATGACCTACTTTATCGCGTCTGTACCGTGGCAAGATTCAAAGCTATAAAACAGAAATATTTTTGTTTAAAAGAATTCTTTCTTTTCTTTTTATCCATGGTATGTTTTAAACCATGAACTTGATTTTGAATTTTTTTACGGTTTTTTAAAAACTACCACCAATCGCACTTTTTAAAATGGCTAAAAAATGAGCAACTTCAGAGGCAAAAAACTCACCTTGGTATGTGTGATACCTAGCCAAAATGTATACTAGGACAATGTCCAGCTCTTAAATTAACAGAATATGAAACAAAAAATCTGGGTACTCTGGATTCGCCTTTACAAAATAAAAAGTTTCGTGACCACCAGTGGAAAAATGTCACAAATTTGCATAAGTCAAATTTGTAGAGAAATGTTGCGGCAGCCGGTTTTGTTTCAATTCAGGGTCAGTATGTTATGTTCGGAAACATAACGAAGCAAGAAAACGTTGTTTGATAAAGTTTATGTTAAAATATCACAGTAATTAACCGTTCACAAAAAAATAATAATAAAAATCGACCTCGAAGAAGCGTTATATAAAAGAGCCGAATTATTATGTAAACTATATCCCATGTCTCTCGTTTCTTTTCCTATCTTCCTTGAATTAGCATCCATCTGTATCATCGTAAATTCGCCTCCGGTATATCTAAAATAGGTAGGTACACTTTCCGTTAAATTTTATTGTGAAGGAGGTATTTTGCTAACGGGCTACACTGCGTGAGAGGAGGTCATAAACTAACAGTTAGAGTAACAATGTCACGCAACGACGTCTCGAGCAGCTCCGCCTTCTTTTACTGATTTTTTTTTCTCCTTATGAAATTTTATGAAGACTTTGTTTTGAACAGACAATGTGTTGTTCGCAACATCATTTGTTTCTCAGTAGTTTATTTTCTTTTCAGAAAGAAGGGAAACTAACTTTGCATGCCTGTCAGTCACGCACTAAAAGTTAGCATTTTCTTGTCAGAGATGTTGAAATCTGATTTTTTTACTACGTATTACAAACAACAAACCGTCCCTTGGTTAATTTCTTTACTTTTGACAAATAGAGGTATAATTAGGTAGCTACCAAAGGCCCTAGGAAACAGCTAAGTGATCGTAGTTCATACGGTCCAGCGGTTTCTCTCCTCCGAAACGAACCCGAAACATTTTTCCCGCAAAAACTGCCTCTTTTAGGTCGTCGCGGAGTTGTATCACCTGCCAAGGGGCGTATTCCTTCAAATACAAAATGATATTTGTTGATTTCCAAATATAATGTAGCAGTGCCGTAGTGTGTAAATCTATACGCGAAACCCATGAACCAAAGCAAGTTCCAACCGACGCCGCCGAAGAACTGGAAAAGGGAACTACACGCAGTCGAACCTCTCGAAAGAGACCACCCAAAATGCGCAGACGTAGTGGAGTGGTCGCTAACGGGAGGTGATCTCTTACGAGAATCGAACCACAGGAGGTTTCTTTGAGAAGAAAACTGGACACATCTACTTTAAGGAAGATAATTCATTGCCTGCAATTTTTAAGTTGCGATATGTGCAGTTCCATGTTGTTGTTGTTCCTACCCCAAGAGATCAGAAAACTCGTCAGGTGGTCGCTTACAAGAGGTTAAAAACAATGCAAAATCATTAAACACTCAGCCCCAATTAGTGGTCGCGGGTGCTTACAGGAGAGATTCCAGCTGGGAGACTTAACTGGGTGGGTTTTGGTGCATTGGATAGGTGGTCGCACAAGGAGTTTCAACTGTACTCCAACAGAGTAAATCTCCTTTCACGACGATGCAACTAGGATTTGTCCATGGAAGATAAGACTCCTTGTTCACCGCTTTTGAGCTACTCTAACCAACTCCCACCCATGTCGAGTGCTTGCAAAACGTAGCATCATCTTGAAAAGAGAAGTATCAGAAAGGTCATCCTTGACGCCCCTGGCCTATCGCAGTTTGCGGCAACGAACTTATATCGACGTAAGTACCATTTACCGCAGACCCGAGCTTTGTTTAAAGAAATACCTGCCTTTTTCTCAGGAGTATTAACGTCAGTACCCGCAATGTCCCAGCTCGAGCCTTCACACCGGAACGTCCGATCGAATCACTGTTTAGTTGATAGTTACCCTTCTCTGAGTGCCTTCTCTTCCTCTTCCCGACTTATCTATAGTAAGATCGAAGGACCTCTGCTCTCAGGGTAGTTGATAGCGACCAAGGAGCTAAATAACATAGCCAGGTGAGTAAGTGGCATCGGCGGTTTTATTTACGCCTAACCGTTTCCCGAAGGAAAGAAGGAAAGAACTTCAGACAAAGGGAAAGAAAAGTTATGAGATAAAACTGCTCTTAAATTGATGTTTCGCTATGGCATATGCGAGGGGCTGGGGCTATTTAATTGCTGAATAACATGTGCCGTTACCAAAAAAAATTACGGAAAAAACATTTTTTCTTTCGTTTGGAATTTTGACCATGAAAATTTTAGCTCTAGCCATTTGTGATACCAGGCAAAAAACAATCCAATATTTAGATATTTCCTTCTTAGCAGCAGACCCTCTAATTACAGTGTCCTTAAGTTTGGACGGTATCTAATATTATATATCCGCAGGAACGAAACATGACAACACCCGATTACAGATAGTCAATGTGTGAGGCGGGGGTAATGGGCTCCCTGTGACAGTTCTTTTCAAGAAGACCACAAATCAGTATAGTTGCTGTTTTGGACTAATTATTGGTCATTACTTACTGCCTTTACTGCCTTTACCCAGTCAAAAAATGTTCCTGTAGGGCATGGAGAAGATATCATTTTATCAGGGAGCACTAGCAAAAAATATCTTTTTGGGTGATGCAGATGGTCCAATTTTTCCAATTTTCAGTCTATGTCACCGCATCCTGGCCGTCTGTAGCAACAAAACGCGACAGGAAACAGTTTCAGTGCCTAAATATAGTCTAACATAACAAAACTGGACCATAATTTTTGGAAGTAAACTGATGCGTAATGAAGACCATATTAACTTTTTAAAATGAACTAGCAATTAGCGTCGCATAGCCCCTTTAACTCTTTTTTGACGGCCAATTTTAGTAGAAGAAAACCCCGCCTTTTAACCTAACCTTCCTTTTTGGACCGGCTTTCAACCGGTTAGTAGCCTGCATAACAGGCGTTATTTTTTTCGCGTTTTTGCAGGACAGCGAAGGCAAGCGCCAAGTGAGTGAGAAGCGCAGACAAGCGTGACGGGGAAGACGCAGAAAAAACAACGGCCTGTCCACATATAGCATTGTTTTTTTGCATTCCGCCCCAGACATACCCCTTAATGGCTCTCCTCACTCGCTTCGCGCTTACATTCGCTCCGGCTTCGGGCTTAATTGCCTTCGCTCGCTTGAAAAACGCACGCCTGTTACGCAGGCTAGCTAGTTAGCTTGATATGGGAATGGCTGAAAAAGAGATTTGCAACACAAGACTGTTCAGTTGGACGTACACTAATTTAGAAGCTTTTTTGGCGCATTCACAGAAGCCAAAATTTGGATATCTCTTACGAACCTATATCGATCTTTCTCTCCCGCTCTATTTTTTAGCTTTGCCTTTCTTCTTCTATTGCTCCGGCACTTGATCGTCTTCCCACTGTCTTTGTTTTGCAAGGAATTTTGGCCGCTAACTTTTCAGGAAAGGGACATTTAATTAATCTGTAGAGAATAGAAGGTGAATAGAAAAATTGGAAGTAGATTTTTTTACCACAAATGTTGCTTTTTTTGTGTGTAACTCTCTCAAGATACATAAAGATAGGTGAAAATTTGCTAAATGAGGTACCAGTGGAAAAATCCATCCATGTTGATTTTGATCAGTTTATAACCTTGGTGAATAAATGGAAAGCTAAATGGGTTCATGAAGGATATTCATGGTTCAAAAAAAAAACACCAAAACGACCACAGTGTCGGCAGGACTCCCTCCATCTGATTGAGAGGACAATTGCAAGGATCCGTTAGGGTCCTTTCAATGAAGGTTTCAACCAATCAATGGCACAATTACCGGTCGAAATCGTGTCTGGACTTAATAGTGTTGAACGCACGAACAGTGAAGAGGCAGAAAGAGGAGGTGGAAGAATTTCAGAAAAGAGAGAAAAGGGGGCAATGATTACTTTAATCTAGTCTTTACTTACGTTATTTTTAATACGCGAGACGTGGCAATTTCACCAAAATATAACTTTGAAAAACTACTGAGAAAATTAACTATTTCGGATTTTTATCGATTGAAAACTTATAGGGTCTGATCAAGAGACTATAAAGGGGACAGAGAGGGCATCCCCCATATACACCCTATTCCATAGGTAATTCGTCTCGAGTTATCTTTAGAATCGGGATAAAGTTACCTCGCGCGAGGCGTGGATGTTTCGTGGAGGTTTCGCATGACCAAACGCCGTGCAAAACATGTCGGGCGAGAGGCAATGAAAGCGTAAAAAGATCGAGAGCATTCCTGAATATTGAAGCGAAATGAGTCGGCGCTCACCTGGGAAAAAGGAATCGCTGGACTCTTTGACAACCCGTGAAATCAGTTTAACTCGAAGTTGTCGTATCCTTAGTGCTTTAATAAAAAGAGAAATTTCGCCGGTCTATTGAAACCGCTCGTTTGTACAATTTAGGGAGTTTAAGATCCAACGACGCGGACGACAACTAGAACGTCAAAAAAACAATAGGTTTAATTAGCAAAACAACAACTTCGCACGTGCAACACACTTTTTTGTTCATTTCTTTCCCGTTTTTTCACGACTACGACGTGAAAATGCCTAATTTCGCGTTTTATGGAGGACGTAAATAAGTAACGACGAAATTTTATTTCTCTTTCTGAGCTTGAATATGGTCCCTTGAAATTCAGCTTTAGGAGGGTTCGCCTACAATTGACAAAGTGTGGGTAGGAATAATCGCTATAAAGACTGAAAAAAATAAACATCAAACCAGAAATTGCTCTCTTCAAACTGTAAATTATAAATGATCCTGAGAGAATATTCAGTGTGTTAAGGATTTCCCTGCTCTACTGTTAGTTCTATTCAAGAGAGGAAGGGCGATTCTTTTTTAATTTCGGTTTCGCTGACACAGCTTTCGCAGAAATCTCGCTGTAGTCGTTTTCGGCGACAAAAGGAATAGCAAAATCGCTCTCCGCGTCTTCCCCCATTTTGTTCTGCGTCATTTCGTGAAGGACGCGTGGCTCTCAGCGTGGGTCATCCACGCGGAACACATTCGCACTATGTGATTGGCTGTTGTCTAATCCCCCTTGAGATCTGTGGTGTTCAAAATAGCTCGAGACGAATTACCTATGGAATAGGGTGTATATGGGGGATGCCCTCTCTGTCCCCTTTATAGCCTCTTGGTCTGATGTATAGTGTTATTAATGGCAAATCCCGTTAAATGCCTCGACGAATGAACTATCGGTACCATAAAAGCATGTGACCACTCCAAGAAAGATGTATGACCGCGAAATTCATTCAGGTGAATAAAGTAAATTTAAGTATTCTGACATGAATAATATTTCTTTACGTACTTCATAAGCTCACATTTTTTTTATCGTACCGGTAAAAATAAAGTCTGACTGTGCTGAGTTTGAAAACGGTCACGCAATTGCAGAATACTTACAGTACTCCAACACCCAGCAACAATTGCTGAGCAACCTTAATTTTATAATGTACAATTACTAACATACAAATTATAAAACATTTAACATTAGCTATTCTCTTGGTTATGCTATTCTTAAGCCTCAAATATTGCGTGATGCTAACAGTATTCAAACCTGTCCTTGTGTACGATAGGAATATGCAGATGCCTTTTTATGCAAATTTGCCACATTGTGTCACCAACCTTCACAGCAATTTGTTATCAGGGATATCAATTTTTCAGATCCTTTACTTAATTTTAGCTTCATTTAAAGGCGCTTTCATCCTTTCTACTGCGTTTCGAATATACCACGTACCGAAACTACAAAGAAAAATCAGACGGCATCATTTCTCTACAAATTTGACTTATGCAAATTTGTGACATTTTTCCACTGGTGGTCACGAAACTTTTTATTTTGTAAAGGCGAACCCGGAGTACCCAGATTTTTTGTTTCATATTCTGTTAATTTAAGAGCTGGACATTGTCCTAGTATACATTTTGGCTAGGTATCACACATACCAAGGTGAGTTTTTTCCCTGTGAAGTTGCTCATTTTTTAGCCATTTTAAAAAGTGCGATTGGTGGTAGTTTTTAAAAAACCGTAAAAAATTCAAAATCATGTTTATGGTTTAAAACATACCATGGATAGAAAGAAAAGAAAGAATTCTTTTAAGCAAAAATATTTCTGTTTTATAGCTTTGAATCTTGCCACGGTACAGACGCGATAAAGTAGGTCATTTTTACTCTTATTTTTGCATAATTAATTAGGTAAAAACCGCTATTTTCGTTTTTCCTCATTTTCTCGAAAACTATAGATTCTTGAAAGTTGAAAATATTTTTTTCGAACATAGTTTCCCAAAGGGGTTTTTCTGACAAATTATCAGAAGTTTCAATTTTTTTAGCCTGGCCAGCGATTCTCGATATTTACAGTCATGGGCTCTTATGAACTCCTTAGTGATCCGTGGGTAAACAAATTACAATTTACAATTTTTTTTTACAATAGTCTAGAATGGCTTGTTTTCTATCTAGAACGGCACCTTTTCTGAGCCTATTTCGCCAAAAAAGAAAGGATGAAAAAATTTACAAATTTCTGACCAAAACCATGGACTAACCCCTTTGGAAAAATGTCAGATTTTTCACTTTCTCAAATTGATGTTTTTATAGTCTAAAATGGCTTGTTTTCTATCTAAAACGGCACCTTTTCTGAGCCTATTTAGCCAAAAAAGAAAGGATGAAGAAATTTCACATTTTTGACCAAAACCGTGGACTAACCCCTTTGGAAAAATGTCAGATTTTCGAGTTTCTTATATTGATGTTTTTATAGTTTTGAATGGTTTGTTTTCTATCTAGAACGGCACTAAAGACTTTTTCTAAGCCTATTTGGCCAAAAAAGAAAGGATGAAGAAATTTGCAAATTTTTGACCAAAGCCATGGACTAACCCCTTTGATGGAAAATGTCAGATTTTCGACTTTCTCAAACTGATGTTTTTATAGTCTAGAAAGGCTTGTTCTCTATCTATACAGCACAAAATACTTTTAGTCTTTTAGTCTATTTTGCCAAAAAAGAAAGGATCAAGAACATTCAAAATTTTCACCAAAGCCAGGATTAACCCCTTTGGTAAATGTCAGTTTTGCGACTTTCGTAAATAATTGTGGTTAAGGCCGTCCAGTGGCTTTTGACCCTGAAAGACCGCGTTAGCTTAAGAAAAGGCAATACAAAGAGCATGTCCAGTGAAACAGTGGTATTTTCTGAGGGATTAGTATGACACTATATACGATGATTGAAAGTCGAGTATGATGCTTCATTAATGAAGTGACTCAGCCGACTCGGTTGTAGGAGTGGAACCTACTAGCGTCCTTCAGCTTGTTTACTAGTGACTAGTCCAGATATTTTACAACGAGGCAAAGGAGACTCAGGCAATGTCGAAACAGGGTCTGATACGGAATTCGGAAAATATCTTCCTACAACTACCCGGCAAGCGAGATTCGCCAAATTTAAGCACGGGATGTGGAAATTTTTATTCGTATGTAGGGAATTCGGGAAATCATACGTTTGAGCGGTAAATGCGCGTTAAAAAGCAAACTATAGAGTTATGTCAGTTTGACTTGTTAGTTTCTGGAACTCGTAGTCTATTTATAACTGGTAGCTAGGTACACACATGTACCACCAGATTTGTAAGAAACGACAGGCCACACTTTGTTTTTTGTCGAACAAATATTAAACAGTTTACTTTTTTATAGTTGACTTGGCTCCAAAAACGTGGAATTCCCTTCCATTAGCCGTCTCAAGTTCCACCACTTTTGCTAATTCTAAAAAGCGTCTTAGGGACTTTTCTTTCTCGTACCTTTGAAACTGACTGAATTGAATTGTATTTTTCCACCCCCTAGTCCTAAAGTATTTCAATCAATGAGCAAATCATTGGGGGACCTACTTGTACAAGCTTTTGGAGTTCTGAAGTCCCCTCGCCACAAACTGTTTTGATCCTTCTACAGTTACCTATTTTATGAGAGTGTTCTTGTTCAATTTAAACTGTATTATTATCCAAGTTTAAGATATCTTGTATTGTAATTGCGCTACTATAAATTTTACCTCAAATTGAATGTTATGCTGTATAAAACGTTATCAGTTACGTTAGAAGGGGTGGTGTAAATAAATAAATAAGAGAGGTTACGTTTGCATGCCATATTATAGAAGATCTATCCAAAACTAATTTTCTTTTAACAGGATTTTACATCTGTTATCTTCGACTTTCCCGAAAACAATAAACAGTAAGATAATTTACAATCCCATATCCCTCAAATCTGTACCCTATTCCAGTTTTTATGATTTCTTTTCAATCCGTGGGGAAGTTCTTATCTGAAACACCCGTTAAAGATTAGGTGCCGCCAAGAGTCACAACGGCTCTTGGTGCCAGGTTATATTTTATCAAGTTTTCTTCCAACCTTACGATTTGAAAAAACATTTCCTCAAGAAGATTAAATGCATAGATCCCGCTGCTTCTCACGATCTCGAGTAAATTATGATTACTTTTTTAAAAAATCAACTTAAACCTCCCACGTTCATTGTTTGGTCTGTAAAGTAAATTAATCCACTATTTACTCAATTTATTCGTTCAATTTTTAGTGTGTTACGGAAGAAACACTGTTTATATGAATTAGAATTATTTTGTTAGTGATGCAAAACCAGCCTTCACAGAGGAGTCCACAACTGTAAATTTGCAAGAGAGTGTATAGCCTGCGAGCAATCACTTGGGCGAGGGGCCGAGGAAAGATTCTTACCCCCCTCCCCCGCTTTCGCGTCTCCTCTCGTGTGCCTCTCGAGGGTATATACTTTTCACGATATCCCCGAATGGAGAGCTTGCTCGCAGGCTAGAGAGTGTACCTTTCCATAATTTATTTTGGTGCGTATGCAAAAAACTAGGACTATTTTTCTCTTTTGGAAAAGATCTTATCTATCTGTTGTACTGAATATTTGGTTAACAAATTGGGATCTTGAAATATCAATAAGAATGTCTCCCATGGCAAGATCCAATAATTCTTTAAAACATATCACGGAGAAAGGATTCAAAATAGATCGAAAATAACCTCTAAAGCTAACAACATTTCAATAGCCGAAGACTCTTCATCACAAAATCGAAAGTCTAGGTTTTGCGCCCGACATTCAATTCAACCGTAAGTTCCATGAATTAAGAGAGCGGTTCAAAAAATAATAATGAACTCATTAACGGATATTTGTTTTACAAATGTTTATTTTATTCAGACGTTTGCCGTTTATTCTTTTATCTATTAGGGAATACTCCAATTAGAACAAGTACAATGTGCTCCGAATCAAGTTGCGTATCACCAGTCGAGGTTCTAACCTGTTTTGCATCTGATTGAGGTCTCGTTCGACAATGGACTCGTATTTAAGGTTCAGATAAAGGCAATTGCATAACTGCTTGTATAGTTATATCACATTAACAATTTTTGGGTGGTTTTAATTTTCCCGACGTTGTTAAATAAAAAGTCTCAAATATAAAGACTAAGCTCATCACACGCACGGCCAACCTTTACCGAGACTGATAATAATGTTACAACAACATGGGTACTGTTGTTTAGCCTTTTTGCTTTCAAAATGCTATGATTTAGGCACCAAATGTAAAACGTTCAGCATTTGAAAACAAAGTTTTAAATTTCAAAGTTTCAGTTTTCCGACTTTACAAACCTTCATCATTGAAAAGCACTTTTGCGGAGGTTGACTCCGCAAAAGGTGCGGTGCGGCTGCCGAAGGGCGGTAACGGTTTAGAAAAAGGCTCCAGCAAAGCTTCCTACACTCACTGATTATCAAAAGGTACCAAGGAGCATTGTTTTTCCTCACTAAAACAAAAGACGCCGGAAAATAATTAAGGCCATTTTTCGTGATGCAAGCCACCTAAAGAAAATAGTCAGCGGAAGGATCGTTTGCGTTATTTAACGATGCTCTATTTTCTTGAAAATCAAAGTGGTAGATAACAATCCTGAGTGCCCTTGCTTCTGTTGCTTTCTGAAGGTAGGTAGTAATGGTACTAAAAACTCTCTTTTCTTATCTTAACAGAGAAGTCTTAGTCAGTCTGGCAGTCTCCGATAAAAGAGTATAATGATTATGGAATTAAAGTAAACCACAACTGAATATATACATGTTTCTTGAAAGAAAAAAAGAAAAATAAAGAAGAAGAAAGTTTTTCTTCGAAAAAGGTTTCATTTTTGAAGATATGAATTACGAGTGTGAAATTTTTGAAGTGAGCCCTCTTGAGGAGTTTTTTACTCTAAGGGCAAACTTCGTCAATAAAATGTTTAAATTAAAAAAAGAGAGATGGAAGTAAATCTTCTCTCTTTTCAGAAAAATGATTTCATCTTATCGTTGACGGTTTATAATTATTACAAAAAAGACATGTTTGACCATTGGCCATTATGTTCTTAACTGTCAAACAAACTTAGTTAAAGCTTTTATTTGGACTTTTTTTTTCCTTGATTGTAAATGATCGTTCAAGTTTTATTTCCCTTATTTTCTGTGGTGATCAGCGAATTATACGGCGAACTTTGTGGATCTAACGTTTCATACTCAGGCTGTGGTTCCTGAAGTCGGTGTGAAGTGAGCTTCTAAATTTAAGCATCCCCCTGTGATACTGTAAGTTTTTTAATAAGGGCTGTAAAAAGTTGCTGTACATAGATTCAAGTCTGTAGACAAAATTCTAGCCTGCGTAGCAAGCGTTTCCCTTAGGTTTCGGAGCAAAGAAAGTAGACAAGACCGAGGAACGGGATTTTCGGTTTTGGCCGCGCGAGCGCTATTTGTCGCGCGGTTTTTGACTCTCGTTTCTCGTTCTTTGCTCCTAAAACCGCAAGGAAAAGCTTGCTCCGCAGGTTAACAAAACTCCTGAAATGTGACCACTGAAGTGAAGGGCTACTTAGCATTAATTGTTAATGTTTGTTTTGCTGTACAAGGTGCATGGTGCTAGCTTTTAAATCTGTAGGTGAAATCCTTCACAGTCGAACCCTGCTTTACGGACACCCGCTTAACACGCCGTGATACCTCGTTTTATTACGGACAGTTTTCTTTGTCCTTGGAGAAAGCCCTTTCATTTTCTCTAAATTTATTCAACCCGCTTAATACGGACACCCGTTAATGCGGACAACGGACACTTTTTTCTTGCCCTGTCAACAAATTCTCTTAGAAAGTCAACCTTGCTAATGCGGACGCTTAGGTCAACTATTGTAGCATCAAACGAGTTATTAAGACAATGGCTTTTTATAAAGTAGTATGTAGCTGAGCGATTTTAAAGTATTTCCGAGGATTTTTTCCGTCGAATGACGGCTTTGAGAAAAATTAGAAATGTTTAATTTGACGATGCTAACGTCCTCGTATATTTCTTTAGTATTTTGCTCCAATAAAAGGTGTTTTTTGACTTTAACAACATGACCCGCTTAATACGGGCACTTTCTATGGCCCTTCAGTCAGTGTCCGTATTAACGAGGTTTGATTGTATTGTTACCATTGAATTAAATGTTAAGTTCTTTCTTGTGGAAACCTCTTTATCATGTGCTATTCCTTTTGTCCTCACAAAACTTGTCGAAGTGGTTATTGATTGCTGCCTTTTCTCCGAAGGCGATCGGCTTCCTTAATATTTATAACCTAAACATTGGAAATCTAATGACGTAAGCCAGCTAAATATGTAAAACCTCGTCTCTTTAAAACTTTGTTTTAACTCATCTTCACAAAATCGTCACCAGGTTTTTCATTTTTCGGATGTTAATGAACCTAAAACACAAATAAAGGCAAAACCACAACGGACAAAGTAGTGATGAGTAAATGTAAAAAAAACTAAAAATCGTTTATTGTGAGAAGAAAGACCGTGAACTGACCGTTACGAAAAGAACACTGAGTTAAAAAATATGTATATTTACGATATGGTAAATTGTACTTGCCCATGCTTAGTTATAATGAGCCGTATAATACGATGTAGCGTGATTATGAAAACGGACTATGGAGTAAATCAAATACGAACTGCATGCTTTGGAAACCATTTATTAAGATCAGTAAACGCTATCAACCAGCGGTTGCAAGAGAGACTATGTTAAAAAATTAAGGTTTATTGGGATTCCAGGCCAGTGGTCTTTGCGATGAGCGCCTAAAGGGTGAGCATTTCATTAATCAACGGGATATCCGTTTTCCAAATCGGAGAAATTTAAATTTGTGATAGAATTAAAAAACAACACAGAAATTCTAACGCACAATGTTAATAATAATACTGAGTGCGTTGGTTTTTAATAAAGTGTAAACGTTTTGGACCTTTTTTATGACAGAACGACATCTTCGCACCAATTATTATTATAAGTGCTGTAAATGACCTAATAAACGCCCCCTCTAAGCTGTTTGAATTGTATTAGACGCCCCCCTCTAATAAACGCCCCCTGTCTAATAGACGCCCCCTCTGAGAATTACTCCAAAATACTAGGAATAAGCAAAAGGAGTAAAATCATTCAATTCTTTCACTTTCTTGATTGATTAACAAGGCTTTCCGTATGTCATCTGCCAGTTTAAAGCAAGGATAGACTAACGGTGGCAAAACAATACGCTCTTCTCACGTATGGTAATATGCCCGTCTAACCTCGTTTTTGAGCAAAAAATCCTTTGAAATGCTAATCAGACGACGTTTTCGTATTTGAATTTCAAAAGAATTTTTACCCGTAAACGAGGTTAGACGGGCATATTACCATATGTGAGAAGAGCGTATAACCCTGAGCAAGGATGTTGACATCAATGTTGGGATTTGAAATAGCGATATGGACCTCTAGACGGCCTAGACGTATCAATTGGTGGATTGGATATTCCGTTATTTTTAAACTCTCTTGATATTTTTGCCGAAAGCACATTAGCTTTTTTGAGCTGGTTACAGTTATGACAATAAACGCCTCGCTCGTTTAAATGCCTCCTATCTATTAAAGACCATAAAACGCCTCCTCTTGGACCCCTAAGATTAAATAGACGTCCCGCGCGTTTATTCGGTCATTTACGGTAAGCGGATATTAAACTTGATGCAAAGTCGAGGGCGTACTCTTAAGAAAGATTCTTGTGGGAGTTATTAACAAACTGGTCAAAAAAATGCGACAAACAAAAGAGAGGAAGTTAATTTTTCCTTCCTGAAACATTCGTGAAGAGCCTGATAGTGTCAAACAACCTCCCGTAAGCCAGACCGCTTTGGTTCCATCTGTTCTAAAGTTGAACATCGCGAGCACGATACTCGAGATAAATTGAAAGGTGAGAAGGGTAAATTTAAACGACAGCCTTACCCGCTACCCGCTAATCTTCCCAAGTGGGTCGTGTAAGGGAATCGGGATTCCAGACTTCGGGACAGCTTTGCTCGTTGGTGCTTGCAGAATCAGGAATCCTAGGCTTTGAACTCCGGAATACAGCTCAAGGAATCCGGAATCCCTCAAATTATAGAGTCCGGAATCCAAGTTCCACTGACAAAGAATCCTGAATCCAGTACCTTAAATCCAGAATTCGAGACTGTTTTGCGATTTATTCTTCGCACAGAAGCCATTAAATGTCCAGTTTTGCAGTCTCCATCTTGAAGTGATTCCCCTCCAAAAAAGAAGAGAAATTTTGCAAACTGTAATAAGCTCTATGTTGTTGCACTTTTTCAGATGACCATATTTCTCCTTGCGTGGTTGGCTTCTATACTCTTGTACCCAGTCTCTCTTAGTGTTCCGGTGACTGAACAATTACAACCATTTCAAGATGTTATAATTGATGAAGTTGATATGAGCGACTTCGGTAAGTTGTTGTCGTTGTTTTTCTTCTCTCTTCGTAGGATTGCCAGATTTCCCTTGTTTCATATGACCTAATAATTTATGTTGATTAGTTAGCGTTCTAAGGACCAATGATTTTTGTCCAAAAATATCGATACTAAACAATTCATCCTATAGCAGCGAAGACGGTCTTAATTAGACCTTGCAATAAAAGACTGATCTTCGTCCGCTCACCCTCAATGAGAGAGATCTCGTTGCCGTTACAAATTTTCAGAGAAACTGAGAATGAATTAGTGGCATGCATTTTAGGATTTCATAAATCTCTCTAACACTCAAGTGACGATCCACAAACCATTCATGGGGAAGTCTAGGAAGGGGCGTCTTTCCTTCAGGGTATGCCTTGGTGGGCACTGCCATATATGGGCTCTATAGGTATCTGCCGCTCTGAAAGGTATAGTTTTCAAGTAGTTTAATCTGGGATAGGATATAGAAATAAGAGAATCTGGGTCCACAATACAGTATTATTTTCCAGGAACTGATCAATTGGTTGAAGAGTCGACAAAAAATAATGAACTTGACATGTCTATATTTACCCCTTCCCCCCACCCCCCCAACTCAGCTAATAACAAAGAGAGCATCGACCTTATTATTTCTGGAAAATGGCGACCCTAGGATAGGGATGGATTTAGAGAGTTTAGACTGATCATTATACGTTTCTGGGAAACTGCCCACCTACCCCTCCCCTAAGCCAACATTTTGCCCTAAATGAGAAGTAAGTGTTAATGTTAAGTTGGCTTAAGGGAGGGGTAGGTGGGCAGTTTCCCAGAAACGTTTAATCGGTTTAGTCTAGTAAAGGGAAGCAAAATTGATCTGAAATAGGTCATGTATAGGCTAGGGAGTCCAGGGTCCCACCCACCAACCCGAAAATTTCTAAAGTGTCCTCCGGCCAAGGAGTACCTCACCTGAGGCCCTGAGTTGAGAAAATGCTTACGGTAAGCCCTTAACTTGAGGTATCTGTGGGTCAGTTGTCTTGACGGAGTCGGGCGCAGACTGCTGTTGACGGACTGTTAAAGGTAAAGGACCTCTGAATTTATTGGTTTCTGCTAATAAAATATCTTGTAAACACATAGCAACGGTCAACGTACAAGACAAAGGTTCCACCCATTCTGATGGATCCAGTGGAAAAAAGCAAGGCTTCTCTAGCTCCTGACTGTACAGCTGTGAGATTATAAATTCTTTCAATATGTTGTCACGCACGGCCTAACCTCTTCTGTCCGGGGATGACTTATAAATTAAAGGAATTTCTTTACAAATAATCCAAGAAAAAAAAGTCTAGGATATATGGGCTTGAGTTCCTTAATTTTGAGGTTCGTTCCTCAGCAGTTTTTTTTTACCAAAAATAACTGCTACGCTTTTAACTGAAGAGTTTCCACCCATTTCTTTTCATCTAAGTGTGTACTTGTTCCTCAAGCAAAACGATATCATGTTAGGCCGAGACGCAGCGAAAACTTATGGCGCGCTTTAAATATTACTGATTGTTGGTCTCTGATCGAAAATTCAATTGAGAATTCTTATAGCCTCTCCCTTGCTTTTAGATATGAGTAGAATGACAAAACTCCCACTTCACACGAACCACGTAAAACGGCGCGCCCCCGACCACGACAGATTGTGTCCAGTTGAAGTGATTCGCCTCCAATCCAAAGACTTCTTCAAAGACCGTTTCTCACAAAGTGCTGTTATCATACCCTCAACCTTCAAAACAGTAAAGTGCCTCAACATCACGGTTCCATCTCACCTCGCCAAGGGTGGGCACTGTTTGAACATTATGGACTGCCAGGAGACTATGACCAGAAAGTATTTTATGGTTTTTGATCCGGCCAAACGAGAGACAAATGGTTGCTTGCGAGGTCGAATTGCTCAGATCAACAGTGTTCCTGTGGAATGCAGCTGTCTATGGCCTCGGTATCTTGGTAACAATCCGAGTTTATTTCTCCACAGACAACATTGAAATCACTGTAAAACTCCTCTTTTCATGATGTTTTAAGGCTAATATTTTGGTTCAAAATAAAGGTATATTGTTTGCAATTAATCACGTTTGTTGTATTTTTTCAAACCGTAAATTTTAAGCTTAAGGTGGCTCGTACCAGTTTTTACTTTTTTGACACGGGGTGGGAAGAAAAAGTGAGCCAAAGCTAAAGCAGCACTTTTTAAAGTCTGAGTTATACAAAGAATGCTTGAACTCATTAAAAAAGTAACTGTTATTTAGTCATTAGTAGTACCCATCGCAACATATCTTACGGATTATTTAAACCTAATTTTCAGCTTCCAGTACTTATTAAACCAGTGACTCCTACCTTTTTTTAGACGATAGCTTTTAGCATAAGAAAAGGAAAACAGTGATTTTAAAATATTATACGGAGCGGAATTTTTGTAAAAGTGAAATTTGTGCCCAGTGCAAATTTCCTTCCGTATATTTTTTGTAATTTTTTCTTTGACGTTTCCTTTTTACTCTAACAAAATGTTAAAGCAATAAAAATAGGGAATTACCGGACTTATTTTCTTGTAACAAATCCCCAGGCGCGTTTTCGTGTTTATAGATCTGAATTCTATAAGAACACGGGGTTACTCCTGCGATATTTTGCCTGTACACTTGCGGGCATCTAGCGATTTAGCTTACGGTCTTAACAGAGGAGTTGTTATGAGGTTTTCCCGTTCATTTGAACATTTGGTAACTTGAAATATCGTCGTTCTCTCTGCGAGGCTACCCTTGCCTAAACAAGGCTCTTTAAATCCCCTGAGACAACTTGGCCGCCGCGTGCCAAAGCTCTATTTGCAAGTGACAATGGTGTCATTTTGCTACAACGACGCGAATCCTTTTCAACTTTCCTAGGTCTTTCATATTGCTCAATAGCTTTTGTATAGCATTTTACCATCCATCCTCTGTTATCACCTCTCACAACATCCTTGTTAAGTCAGCTCAGTCTTAAGTTTGATTTCCACTGACGCATTTTTGGCTACGCACGTTAAAGCACGTAAATTTTAATCATATAAATAAAATAGAGCGGGCAAGATAAAAAGTGCTGAGCTCAAACGAGAAGTTGAGCAAGCTTCAACTTTTACGCTTACGAGCGACCTTTCACACATTGCCTCTTTATTTTATTTGCAAACGTAAATTTTACGCACGTATGCACATAAAAATTAGGCGACACTGGAAATCAAACCTTCGGGTGAAAATCTGAGTTACTGGCACAAGAGGAGACTGTGGGATCGTTACTTTTACGTCTTTTGACCTCTTACGCTTAGGCCCTGTTTATCTGAAAATAAAAAATTATGCATTATCAAAAGTTTCCCATCGACACTTGAGGCTGCTGGCCAACATCGGAACACCATATCTGGCGACAGCTAGCTGGGCCAAGCATGACTTCAGTGTTTTCGAAAAGTTCAGGGTTTTTTCGTAAATACACCTTCTTTTCCCGAAGACTCAACTTTCGAGCACGTCTTCGAAAACCCTCGATCGTTTTAATTTCGACACAGTGGACAAATATGTGAGACTGTACTAATTTTGTGATCTTTTATAGCAAACACGCATTAGTGTGCAAGAGGCTGTTTTAATATTTACCGCCGGAAACAACATACCAATGAAACTTCCAAGTGAAAAAGGAAACATAAAAGTACGAAAAAATTACATGTGAAAATAGTGTTCGCTGGCGAGAAATAAAGGGTCTTCTGCTTTGAAGGGAGGCTATAGGAGATACAAAATGTATGGTCATCAGATAGTAAGCAAACTGAATAGAAAAACAATTCGTTTTTTATTAAATCATTGAAAATTCGATACATCAACCAGAATGGTCGATTTGATTTCTTGAATCAGGTTCCTATTTCCGGGAGCCTAATTATTTATGGACAAGGCCCACTTTTGTTTTTTAGGCAGCTTTTTATGGTGTTTTAGCTTGTTTTATTTGGTGTTTTAGACTTTTTCGACGAAATGAACCGTTCATTCGTCAGCTCTGGCAGAGCTCCGCTCGATAAGTTCAAGTTAGTAGAAGTAGAAGAACTGAAGACAGGAAAATCAGTAGATCCTTTATCCTCCTGCATCTTATCTCGTTCCTCATTAATACGAACGTTTTCGTTATTATTATTATTATTTTGGCCAGCTTTATCCAATAAACTAAGTTTGCAACACATCGTTTTGAAATTTCAACTGGTCTGTGACAACACCGTCACTCGAATTCATGGCTGTTGCTCGCTCCGGTTATGGTTTCTACTTCAAGATGGGAGACGTCGAATGCAGTGTGAATGTTTTTGTCTACTCTTATTCTAAACTTTTGTGTTCATTTGTCTTTAACCAGCGCTTATGGCATTTTAAAAAATTTTCACCCCAACGTGCTACCCCGCTGCTATGTAGCATGGTTCCTTTTGAAGAAGAGAATTCTTTTTATTTCTTCTTTTAATTTAACCGCGTTTTCAAAACCATCTGGTCTGAGCAAATGTGTTTTCCAAGTAATAATGTATTCAAAATTACTCGAAAACAGTTTGTAGCCTTCATTCGCCAAGGATTACATAATACAACTTCTGTATCAAGATCAAAAGGAATTGTTTTATTTGCTACGCAATGACTTTTTAGATGCAGGAGCGGATGACGTTGCCGAATAGTTTAAGCTTTAAATTTTTTGTTATGACTAGCCAACCTATTCATCGGGTCAGTCATTGATATTCTCTGCCAAATAGCAGTCGTCATAAACGTTCAGACGTGTAAATAGCAATAACGAACCAAGAATATTTGGGAAAATAAATATTTGGAAGCATTCATTAATATCTAGTTACGTTTTGCGTTAAAGTCAGTCAAATCCCGCGTCACCTAAAGTTATGTTTGCCTTTGATATTAGCGATAATATCCAGAATTAAAAACTACAAGTATCGTTGACATGGATGTTTGTTAAGAATGTTTCTCATTAAATTTGAGAAACCCAGCCGCGTGGATTTAATTTACCAAATCTTATAACTTTTGATTTAAACATGAACTCAACCTCGTATTGACTTCTTACTGCGGTGAACTTTGGAGTCTCCTTAAAAATGTCCCTGATTCGTCCTTTGTAATTGCATTTTCAGTGTGGGGTTGCGCGTTAAGTGAATTCAGAATAATAACAAATAACGTGTGTAATATGCCAGATGTTTGGAAAATGAGGCGAATTGAAAAAGATGATTGCCATTTTGTCAGAATGGGTCGACTTCAAATTAAGTTTGTTTGGATTTAGTTAATAGAATCCTCAGAGTTTACTTCGAATCATATTCAGTTAAGACATCTGGATCTCCGCCTTGCCTAATGCTGAACTTTGAAGTTAGATCAATGGCTAGTTTTGGCACAGTTTGGTACACTGCAATAGTGGTATTCTTTCTGAAAGGCGCTGCAAGCTCAATAGAGAAGAAAGCCTTAAAGCAAGGAGATGTTAATTTAGGAGGTCTTTTTCCCATACACAAGTCCGCCAAAGAAGATAACTGTAGTATGTCTTTCAAGGAGGGAGTCATTCTGACAGAAGCTATGATACACGCCATAGAAGTGGTCAACAACAGTACATTACTTCCGCATGGTATAACACTGGGTTACGACATTCGTGACACTTGCAATAGTGTCATTACGGCTCTAAAGGCGTCCCTGGACTTTGTAAACGAGAAAACCAGCCGCGGTCAAATGGAGAATATTACAAGCCATTCCCTGACACGAAAGCCGGTAGCGGTGATAGGGGCTGGAAACAGCGAAATTTCCTCTGCAGTTAACAACATTTTTAGCATTTTTAAGGTACCGCAAATCGGCTATGCCTCGACGTCTCGTGTTTTGAGCAACAAGAAGCTTTATCCGACATTCCTAAGGACCGTTCCACCGGATTCCCATCAAGGGCTAGCAATTGCGAAGATTGTTTCTCATTTTCAGTGGAATTTTGTTGCTTTACTCGCCTTGGATAATATCTACGGAAGGCCTTTGGCCGAAACTTTTAAGGCTGAAGTGAAAAAGTTTGGAGTGTGTTTAGCAATGGATATTTTGATTCCTTACAATCCAACCAAAAGCAAAATTGCAGAAATAGTTGGTAAAATCCATCAAGACAAAAATATTGGAGTTATTTTGCTCTTCACTTCGGAAAAGGAAGCTAGCATGATACTTGACGAAGCTGCCAAGCAAAACATCTCGCGAAGGTTATGGATAGCGAGCGACTCGTGGGCTGACTCACCGAAGATTGCCGAGGATCACGCGGAGATTGTCGATGGCATGCTTCGCATTATAAATCAGCCTACAGTTGTACCAAATTTTATGAAATACTTTTACAGATTAAGCCCATCTACGAACAGTCACAATCCTTGGTTTGGTGAATTCTGGGAGAAAATATTTCATTGTAACATCCTCAAGAAAAATTTTGGACTTCCAAAGGTGAAGAGCTCCCAGATGAAGAACTGTTCCGGTAAAGAACGACTTTCTTCTTTGCTTCAAGACACTGATGCATTGTTCTCTCGAGTGTCCTACGTGTTTGATGCCGTATTCTCGGTTGCATATTCCATTAAAGAAATATGTGAAAGAAATCTTTCAACAAAATCCAATGAAGGCATTTCTGTTAAAGATATTTACATCAATCGAGTCACTCCTTCTTCGGTTCTGTTAAACATTTTTAACGTTACATTCCAAAGCGTGGCGAACCATACCGTATCATTCGACAGCGATGGTGACGCAAATGGACACTACGATATAATTAACTTCCGTAAAGACGGATTAACCACGACCTTTTTGACGATCGGTGAATATAATGGCAAAACAGGATTGTTAACCTTTCAAAACGAGACGATCCATTGGCCGGGTGGATTCAAGTCACCCCCGTTCGGACGCTGTAGCGTAGAATGTTCGCCAGGCACCTACAAGGTAATTTTAAAGCCAGTTTGTTGTTGGATATGTAAGCCGTGCCCTGCTGGAAGTGTGAGCAACGCATCAGGTGTATGTACGCAGTGCCAATGGGGAAAAATCCCAAACAGAAACAAAACTAAATGCGTTGTCATTCCCGTGATTTTCCTTCGCTGGGAGAGTGCTTGGGCGTGGTCTCTAATCGGAACCATAATCCTCTGCGAGTCTCTCTGTGTCTTTACAGTCGTTGTATTTCTGCGTTACAAGGAAACTCCTATTGTTAAAGCCGCCAACCGAGAAATAAGCTTTTTGCTGTTGTTTGGTTTATTGGCGGGTTTTTTAATTCCTTTAGCGTACATCGGAAGGCCAACAGACATAAATTGTAAGATACAGGCTATTTTATTTGGTGCAAGTTTTTCATTCTCTTTATCGATGATATTAGCCAGAATTAATCGAACTGTTGTAGTTTTTAGATATAGCAAAGTTACTCCACGGAAAAAATCAAAATTCTTGCGGAGGTATCTGGGTCTGTTCCTGTATAACCGGACTCAAATAATGTTAGCACTGTTTTTCACCGTTCTAGAGCTTTTGCTCTGTTTCGTATGGCTTCTGTCAAGTCCACCTCGGGTCACAATTCGCCGGCTCACGATTAGTGAAAACTTAGCGATGTGCGAGGTAGTGCCGAATTTCGGACACATTGCCTCAAACGCTTTTATCATTTTTCTAAGTCTTCTTTGCACCTTTGTAGCCTTTAAGTCAAGAAAATTACCACAGAATTACAACGAGGCAAAGTTCATTAGTTTTGCTATGTTTGTATTTAACTGCATCTGGCTAACTTTTGTTGGTGCATTTTATGGAACTCCAGATGGCTATCACAATGTTATTATAAACTGTTTCGCAATTATAGCTTCCAATTTTGCTATCTTTGCTCTGGTATTTGGGCCAAAACTTTACATAATCCTTTTTCGACCTAGTTTAAATCAAATGCAGGTCTTTCGGGCATTGACCGCTCGGTATACGTTCAGATCGAGCCGACGAAGCTCAGCCTTGACTTCGGGCGACATGATGGGGAGTTCCTACGTAATGAAAGAGAACAAGTATGTTCAGACTTGTAGTGCAATGAATTCGGAGGAATCAGAGAACAAAGGAGGACCTTTTACTTGTTCGGGAACCCCAAATATTCGTTACGCCAAACCTAACAAAGCAACATTGAAATCAAGACAAAAACCTGACGAAAACGTGCTTTTAAAGGAAGTACGCATCTGCAAACTGTGCCGTCCTAACAGGAGAGCTGCTTCGGACAGTGCCTTGAACAGACCTAGTGAAGACTTCGGGGACTTAAGGACATTTCAAAGACATTTGTTGATTCATGGAGGTTGTTGCCAGCTCAGAACACGAAGAGATGAGGTTAGCCACGTCGAAAAACAACCACTGAATGACAGAGACGACATTAACCAAGAAAACTGTTTTGCAGAAGACTTTTTATCACTAACTGACAAGGACAAATTCGAGCGTGAAGAAAACCTGTTATGCCGAATTTCCTACACACCAATTCAAGCAAACTATTCTCTTGCTAGCGATTCCATGTCAAATCTATGCTTGATTCCTTTGTCAAGGAAGAAACACTCATTTTGCCCTACAAACTACCAGATCAATTGCAAGTACAGAGGAATTAAAGAGAGCCATGTTTAGCGCTTCTCCTTAACTGCTTACAATTTTTGTTGAAATCGAAATACGGAGGTGCGACTGCATGGGGGAGAAGTCCTGAGTGGCCGAAGGCGACAAGCCTCCTAAAGGGGTCCGCCCCACCCCCGAATGAAATCTGGTGCATTTTGAGACACAATTTTGAGAAATGTTATAGTGTGTGCACCTACCTCGTCGCGTCTTAATGATTTTTTCGATATAGTTACTTATATACTGTAATGATAATGGGGGGGGGGGGGGGGGGGGGAAGCTGGGCATTTTTTGGGGGAAGCTTCTACCCCTCAAATACCCTAGACAGAACCCTGCACATTTAAAAATGTGGCAATACCGTAAAATTTCGAAAATAAGCCCCTCCAAAACTCCCCCCTAAAATCGTAACACAAAAACCCTCCGTTAAATCGCCCCTCCAAATATAAGCTCCCCCGGGTGCTTGTACTTGGAAATTGCCCTCAAATACAAAGTAAAACAAGGCAAAAACGGTAAATTTTCCTCCAACTATAAGGCTAATTTCCCTCTGTATATAAGCCCCTCCGAATATAAGCCCCTCCAAAACAGGGCCTTTGAAAAATATAAGCGCTGGGGCTTATTTTCGGAATTTTACGGTATTTTAACAAACTGTGTTAGAGAAACTTAAGCTAGTAATGAAATAGTACATCTTGTTTATCATCAGCTTTCAGCTTACAAGCCTGCTAACTCATTATTTTTCATAGATTTTGATTGGTTATCATGGGCTATTTCTTTGAATTTCCGGTTGGGCATTTTTTGGGGGAAGCTTCTACCCCTCAAATACCCTAGACAGAACCCTGCACATTTAAAAATGTGGCAATACCGTAAAATTTCGAAAATAAGCCCCTCCAAAACTCCCCCCTAAAATCGTAACACAAAAACCCTCCGTTAAATCGCCCCTCCAAATATAAGCTCCCCCGGGTGCTTGTACTTGGAAATTGCCCTCAAATACAAAGTAAAACAAGGCAAAAACGGTAAATTTTCCTCCAACTATAAGGCTAATTTCCCTCTGTATATAAGCCCCTCCGAATATAAGCCCCTCCAAAACAGGGCCTTTGAAAAATATAAGCGCTGGGGCTTATTTTCGGAATTTTACGGTATTTTAACAAACTGTGTTAGAGAAACTTAAGCTAGTAATGAAATAGTACATCTTGTTTATCATCAGCTTTCAGCTTACAAGCCTGCTAACTCATTATTTTTCATAGATTTTGATTGGTTATCATGGGCTATTTCTTTGAATTTCCGGTTGGCTAATAAGATTTTCTACTTGATTTTCATTGGCTGTTTAACTGTCCGATTTGACGTGTCAAATTACTAGAAGCTGGTATAATACGACAGGTCAAATCGGGCAGTTTTGGTGTTGCAATAACAAAATTAAGGAATAAATATAGGATTTAAGAGCCAATACGATTTGAGCATTTTGTTGTTGACACAATTAAAGCATGAAGTGCGACCGCTCCAATTAACAGAAGTTACTGTTTTTCAGGCAACTCGTAACATTATTTTAGCCTGTGATCTTTATTTATCCACTATGATACTGTTAATTTAAAGCCTGTTCACAGACCTTCTATTTTCTCTTGAGAGACTGTATGAAAACAAAAACTGACCGCCAGCGCAAGGAAAAACGTCTGTAGATAGGCTCAATTTAATTCGCAGTAATTTTACAATAAAATGTGAATTTCATTCAAATTTTCATGAGACGAAAATAGTTATGACAAAATAGTAATGAAGATGTTTAAATTTTAAATAGCCGCTTTCTTTGAACTTTTTTTGGCTATTTTAGAATTTCTATCCGTACTTTCTTAGATCTATTTTTGAATTGTTTATCGAGAAACTCCGCCAAATATTGACAGGGCGACGGTGTTTAAGCAAGTTTTAGCAATTGATATGAGCACATATTTCATTGCTTGATGTGTTCACAAGGTAACTGTCTTTAGACAATAGTCTTCAATGAGGTTAAATAAAAAAAACTGAAAACAAGGAAGAAATTAGGGACAGAAAAACAAGCATTTCTTGTTAATGTTTTCTTGCTAAGTAAACACTATCTGTTTTTGGAACTACATCCGTATTTTAATAAATACGAAACACTTCATAAATGTTATATCAGATGTCCAACAAAATTCAAAACTGTAAAATAAGTAAAATCCGCAGTCTTCTTGAATAAACTTAGCCCGAACTAGGCGCAATTGCTGCTTTTAAGATGCTAAAAGGGCCAAAACTGTGATAATTAAGCTCCAAACGGATGTTGTAAGTTATCAAAAGATAAAAGGAAAACATTCACTTGGTGTAAAAAGTGCCCAATTAGTCCTTTTTGGTGTTTGTATAAAAAGCCGTCATCTGAATATCTTGGTAATTATACTCAAGCTGGCAAATTCGAGAGGCTCTTTACGTCTAATTTGAGCACTTTTTCTGCCTTTGCGCGGTTAACGTAATTGGCGCCAAAGCGACAAATTTCCCGCCTAAATCACAAGCGTTTGTCAATTGAGGCAGCAAGAAGGCGACAGCGGTACTCTTTGTATGCAGATAACAACATAAACGAAACTCCTGAATAGGTTTTATTTTTTTCCTTTTTGCCATATACTTGCGAACTAAGTTTTGAAATGACTACCTTTTTAGACAGCTGTAATGTTTTTTTTCTTCAAGCGATGGATTTGGTAAAAATTGCTCTCGAAGCGAATGCCTCAGTGTCTACTTACGTATAAAAAGCCGTAACTTAATTGCAACCGGTGGCTAAAATTCTGTTATAATACACAGGAAAACCTTTCGAATTTTTTTTAAAGCTTTAACAAAGGATTTCTAATATTTACAGCCAAACTACTTCAAACAAGAATTTGATTATTTTCAAAGAGAACAAAATTAGCAAGCTACGCCTTTGAGTCTAAGTCGGGAACTTTGTAAGCAGAGGTGTTTCTGCGAGAAAATTTCAACATTTTTTACTTATTTTGAAAAGAAATATTAATAACCCATCCATTAAAAGTCTCTTTTGAAACGGCGCCGGACGGGCGGGGAAAACACAAAGGCTATGTTACTGATGTAAAAAAATAAAATTTTGTCGCAGTTAGCCGGGTCACTTGGCCAAGGTGATTCATCGCGTTTAAACCTCCAGTTTTCATTTTAAGCTCTAGCGGCCACTACCCACCGCTTCGATTCTAACGACCAGAAATTGATGCTCTACAAAGGTCACTGGTGGTTAGTAGAGCGAATTTAATGTATTTTCCTTCAAGAAGCTTTGAATATTTTACGTCTACTATCATTCATTGATTACAAGAGAACGACGGAGCGTCACATTCAAATTCTGTCAGCCAATCACTGAGAGCTTGCAGGAGAACAAAGCCCACTTCTTTCTTTTTTTTTTTTTTTAAAAAAACTGTGTTTTCCCCGCGCAGCATACAAGACAGGCCGGGAGCAATTGTTTGCGGTTGGTTTATTGTTGAAAGTTTAAGAATGCAGACAAAGAAGACGAGCCGACGAATCCTTTTGGTTGTATTCGCCGTAGCAATATTCCCCACTGTGCGAGGTTAGTAAAGCAATTAACGGGAAATTTAGGTAACCCAGATGAAAACTCTCTACTATAAAGCGCGCGCCGAGCCCTGTACATTCAAATAATGAGATATGCAAAATGCTTTTGGAAATTAAAAATTCAGGTGTAACAGGGATATAAACTCAGTACAATACAGCCGCTTTATTTTTATCACCACAGCCGCGTTAGGTCCTCTTTCAGTGGCTGGTAGCCCCGTTCAGGTTACGTTTTTGAGAATTTGCGTTTAATTTTAAGTGGTTAATGCGTAAGGTTAAAATACCAATGACGGAAACAAAAGCAACGCGCTATCATTTAATTTTCCGTCCGTGTTGTCATAATAACAAAACTATATAGACAAGTTCTACTTGTAAATGACCCGCAAAACAACCACCGTGGCGTTTGTGAAAGACCAGTTAAGTGTTAATACTACACCTGTCGCAATTCTAATTCCTTTCACTGCCCCTCGCGTAAAATATGATGCGTATTTTTTGCTCTCTATACCCGCTTTTTGAACATAAACTTTCCGAAAAACTTGCTTATGCTCGTTGCCTTTTAAAGGGAGCGACAGATAAAAAAAGAAAACTTTTTCGTAAAAGTTATCACCACCAAATATGTATGTTTTTTTGATCAGGTAAACTAGTCGTACGGTTTGCTTTTCCTTAAGTTCATACGTTCATTCGTAAACCTAAGACAAGGAAAAAAAATATCTATTTTACGTAAATTCCTGATCATAACCCATATCATTTGCTAATGTTTACTTGAGCTTAAAATTTGTCCTCCTAGAGAAATATTAACCTTTTGTGTCGACGCAGACTAGAGAGATAAAGGACAAAATAGAAAATAGATGCTAATTTCTTTAAGATGCAGGAAATAAACAGATATAAAACTCGGACTTGTTTCTTGTCCATATTGGTCGTTTTGTGTTTATACGCGTGCCTTTTATTTAAAGTCAATAATACTTATATTGGTCTTGTTAAAGTTTGCAAGAGTTATACTCTTTTATTAATTAAGGATCCTCGACTCGGCAAACATTACTTTTATCTATTAAAATTCTGGTGGGCAATGGCTTTGTTTGTACTGCAATGAAAAAGAAACTTTCTTTTATTTAGTTTGTTTCCAGGGCCTCGGGGAGTGTCGTATACCCACGCCGGATAGTCTGTCCTTTCGATAAAGTTTTTAGGAGACCATACCGATGTTTTTCACTCACCTTAAAAGTGATTTTATCCTTGTCCGATCGCTACAGCATTTTCACCAGTGATTGTTGACTATGAATTGAAGTTTGTCAAAAAGCAGTTTTTGGTAAAATCGATATCACTATGACAACAATAAACAAAAAAAACTTTGAAATCGAAAAAAATCCGAATTTTGCGCGATACCTGCTACTTAAAATCCGACACCAAGAACTTAAAGTGTGGTGTTTAGCAAATAACCTCCGTGAGAAGTAAAAAATTCTGAATGTTTGAATTCAAATAAATAAAATAAATAAATAAATAAATAACGATTTGCAGGTAGCACATCCACAAAGTGGTTCTTCGTCTACCTGATTCCTGGTCGAATTGGAATTTGGAAATGTTGGTTTTTTGAGGAGAGGGGAAAACCGGAGTACCCGGAGAAAAACCTCTCGGAGCAAGGGAGGGAACCAACAAGAACAAAAAAAATAAAACGAAAGTATAAAGGTATTGCACATGACCTTATGTTTTCTTTAACATTTTTAGCACGATTTTTATGCTTCTGTAATTCACCTTCGTGCCCACAAGCAGTCTGCGAATCAAGTCAGCGGTGTTTCACCAAACTACGCAAAGAAGCCAAGGATGATGGAAACGTTTCGTCGAGTATTTTGTACGGATGCAGCGAGGAGTTGAACTCAAGTGACGTCTGCACAGAGTCTTCCTTTATGTTGTGCTGTGATAGACAGCTCTGTAATATGCCAAACATGTTAAGAAGTAAGTGTTTCTATAAGAAAGATGTTTTTTTTCCAGTCGGTAACACAGGTGACTCGAGTACTCCAAACTGAAGTCGTACCTATGACCTCTAGGTAACTAGTCCAGATGCTCTACCAGTCCACTTAGCTACAAGATTCTAGTGGGAGCGGAGGCCACTAAACTAGTTTCATGTGACAAACTGATCCTGCATACTGCTAGGACTGGAATGTCGATAAGTATTTCGAATAAAGAAACGTTTAACGAAGGAACTACGAAACAAACCAGAACAAAACTAAAGATTTTTGTTGAGTTGATTTGCCAGACGAATGATGGCACAACGACATAAGGACAGTAATTCAAGCTCGTCATTTTTCAGTAAACTAAATTAATTATTTTGCAAAAGGGAAAAAAACAGCCTTCATATAAATGTAAATGTGGTTTGCGAATTTATGGGTACTTTTTCTTTCCTCAAAAACAACAAAACATGCTTGTTTTCTCCTTCTTAAAGTATTTGAAGTAGAATTTGTGGGCGTCTTATTTGTTGCTTAACAATTTTTTCGAAATTTTATTTCAGAAGTAACAAACTTCCATCAAAGAAGATATGCCTTGCATACTGCGCAAGCCCCAAAGGTCAACAAAAATGTATCGTGTGCGTGTTCATCTTCTTCGCCTGCAATGCGTGTGGCCAGCGTAGCAGCACCGAGCGTGTTGATTTTAACTGTTGTCCTTTTGTCATTAGCAATGTGTCGTAAAATGTCTCATTACCAGAGGAAGAAAAGTGCGCAGATGAAAAGCAATTTAAAGTTAAAAGACAGGGGAAGCTCCGAGGACTTGGATATCCCACAATTCGTTGCAACGCGAAGCACAAGTATGAGTTCATCTGAGTACAAAGAATTAGTTTCCAATCCTTATAGCGTTTAAGGAGAGTGGGGAAGGCCTGGACTGACATTATCTATTAGGGAAATTTATTGCATTAAACTGGGAAATCATACGTATAACGAAAAGAAAGTATTCAGTCAGCTCATTTACGAGGTCTACAGAAAAGTCACTTTGTTTTGACCTTTACCTGCAATAGATTTTAATTTTATTTTTATTTAGTTTTCGCCAACAAAGGGCTAAGTCAATAATGGAAAAAAATCAATTTAGCTTTCAGGGAAATTGACCACCTACCCCTCCCCTAGTCAACATTAACCCATACGTCTAACTTATTTCAAGGCAAAATGTTGCCTTAGGGGAGGGGTCGGAGGTCAGTTTCGATCCCAGAAACCTAAATTACCTAAAAAACTCTCTTTCACGTGAAAAGTTTTCCAGTTGGCCTTAATTTGAAAAGGAAGGTTTTTTGGAAATCGGCAATGGCCTATATGAAGGATAAAGCTATCGCCTTGGTTAATCTCCACTTAAAAATCGTATGTCATTCGTGCAGATAAATTGCTTCTAATACAACTCAGCAACAAGGAGTTGGAAATTATCAGAACAAATTTCGTCCAAATATGCTCTATAAAGGACGCTAAATAAGTAAAAGAGCTCACAACAATAAGTGACAAATCATTCAACACCCTTAGCATGCGAACTGGTAACAGTGACGGTAGGTGGTAGAAAATGGTCACATTATTTCTTAATTCCTTAGTCCGCCTTTTGATATATAATGGTAATAGGACTGAGTGGAGTCCAATTCCGACCCAATTAGACGACACGAAATTCTGTTACCAATTAATCATAACTATAACAAATTTTGTGATATATTAGGCTTTTTAAATCCAAACACAAGAAATTCCGAGATTTTTCTCGTTGGCAGTGAAAAAAAGCCATTTAAGTGCGAGCGTGTGATGGCGCGTACTGTCCAATTACTTACTAGGCTTGACGTGTACTGTCCTATTATACTGTCCTATTAGTGCTGAAATCAGGGCAGTTGATAGCCAATCAGATCTGAGAAATTTTTGATAGTTATGATTAACACTCAGAATTTGTACGACTGAGGAGTAAACGTTCTACTTAGGATAAATAAATGTGGTATCTAATATTTGCCCGTATGGTATCGTTGCTTGATAAAACAAAAGGTTGTGATAATGTACGAAAGTGGACCAGCAGATCTAGGCTGATAAATGCCTTGATAATTACACAAATTCTCCTCACTAGTGCCATGAGAAGTGTAAGGGGATCAGTTAAGAGAATATACATATTGATTACATGGCTATAGGTAAAGAGTAACTCAACAGCAGCTTCATTAAACAATGTTGGCCGTAGTCTTAAAAAGGGTACACTTGTGCTTACTTTTATAGGTTTAAGGTGTATTAAAAGGCAAACTAGGTCAAACCATTTATTCTATTAACAAATTGATTATTTGAAAAAAAAAAGCAATTTGTCATGATCATTGCCGAGATCAGATTCACTTCTGCATACCTAAATGCGTACTTTCTCTCACCTCAAATTTCTTGAATTTCGGCTATAAATAAGAATCTGCAAACACACTAATCTCCTGAAGTGTCTTCAACTTTTTTTCAATTGACCGAATAATGAAAAGTTGTAGCTTTAACAATGTCAACTGCTCATCTGATTCGAGAAAGGAATTGAGGCGAATGCAGATTTGAATTTTATAGCAGCGGCAACGGCAAATGGATACAAGTTTCTATCGCTTAATATTAAATACTAAGAATAGAAATAGTAATAGTAATTATTATTATTATTATTATTATTATTATTATTATTATTATTACTTTTGCGTATTTAAATGTAAATTTCTTTAGGTTGTAAATGAAGTGAGAAAGGTCAGTATAGTTAATATTTATGTCCTATATACAGAAGATGTACATACTCACGTGCGTATTATGTACTTACATAGAAGGCTATTTAATTCAGTGAACAGTCAGTCAATTATTCAGTAAAGCAAACTAAAGAGACTAATTAACAATTATTCAACTAGAGGTAATCACTGATTACGGATCCGCGTTCGTCACTTACGGAAACGAAATGGAGTTGAAAGGAGTCCAGTTTCGCGGCCAAGATGCCCCTGATAAAATCAGTAGGGGCGGTTAATCGGCAGTCGCTCCCGATACCTCGAAACTTTTTGGCCTTGTACCACAGGAACGCCAAGATTAGGATGCGTTCTGACGAACGCGATGAGGCTGAGTATGATGTGAAGAATTATGTAGATCGACGAGAATCATTTCATGATCTCAGTCCACCAAGGCTGAAGGCCGAGGTGGATAAAATCCTCCGAGATCAGCACAATCCTTTACATGATACAAAAGCCGAATTCAAAAATTTTTATGTATTCATTCAAATGTTTCTATTCTAAGTTTTTAATAAACTTACCTTCTCTTAGACTTTTCTTCAAAACTTTGGCCTATTTCATAGCTAGGATATGAGCAGATGATTTTTCTTGCAGATACTCCTAAAAAGTCTTCCTTTTAGTTTTAGTCAGAAATTCAGAAAGTCTTCGGATATCCGCGAACCCTATTTTTTTTTAATTCACTCAGAAATTAATAGCTACACTTAAAATTGAAGGCAAGACTGATCGAACAGTTAAGGTTTACAAATTTATTTGCCCAATATTTCAACTAGACAAAACTAGTCTTCATATCATCAAGTGAGGATAGAATGAACGGTTAGAGTATATAAAATAATACAAAAATAAAATTGATTAGTGGAGGAATACAATGGACGAAAACTTGTATAAAGAGGTAACATAAAAATATATGTCAATAGATAAAATTTCATCTCGTCTGTTTATCCCATAGAGTTCAAGTGTTTTGCCTTAAGATATTCAAAATCCTTCGCGGGTCTTACGGATACCGTCCCTATCTGAATAAATTAGTTCTACTGGAATGAGTTCTATGTCTCTGATGGAATGATCTGGAAGGGAGAAGTGGTCTTAAACGGCAAAGTACGCCGTATTCCACGCAGCCACGACCTCGTCCTGTTTATCAAGAATTAGCCGTGGGATTTGCGTCAATGAGAAATGACGAAATATTTTCAAAGAATGATAAGGAACATTATATCATCACTTCAATATAGTTTCTGTTATAACGCGTCCAGGTAAAAGAACCTCGGAAAGAAATTTAGCTCCAGATGCTAGTTTCCGATGGGCTAGTGTAAAATCAGTCGAAAAAAACTATATTCGGAAAAGCTAGTGTGGACGCAGAGCCCTAGAAGTTTTCTTTTGTAAGGCGAATTGTGCAACCAGAACAGAGCCTGATAAGATGAATGAAATAATAGACAAGTTTAAAATTCGAAGGTTTGCCGAAATTGAAGGAAAATGTCGACGTGGATTTTTAATGACATGAGTTGGAATTAGATTCGAAAACAGATCCAGTTTTGTTCAGGTTTACCCCTCCGACTCAACTCCATGTACTTCAACCGACACTCGCATACATAAATAATATGTTTTCTTTTATTGCCGTGAATACTGTTATTCAATTTATTTGCATAGACTGTGGCATATGGCAATATCATATTCAAATTTTGAAATTATGCGCTCGCTCGTTCCATGTTAAAAAAAAAAAGACAGCTTTTTTGTTTTAAATCGATTTCAGCCGTTAATTAATTCCGCACAAGTAACAGCGTGGCTCCCATCGTCAACGCCATTGAAATTTCTTTACAAAAGATTTGTTTATACGGCTTTCATCTTCATGATAAAGAAAAAGTTTGCTATTGAAAGTTCAAGGGTGTTTAGTTTGAGGATGACAAAAGTAAATATGGCGTCGTTAAAAACTAATATCATCGTTTAATTGTCAAGGTCAAACTAAATGTCCGCAATAAAGGGCAAGCTAATGAAGCTGTGCTTAGACTTCTTTATTCAACTTTCCTAGCGAGCCCTTGGTCAGAGAATAAACTCAGTTTAGATTACTTAACTGATATTATGCGAAATTTAGCCTTTCTGGTTCGCCGTAGATTTTTGTCTTGAAATCACCTGCGGCAGGGCACACTATGATAACATCGACATAATCAATTCACTTTTTAAATTGGCGGCTATCATCCAGTCAAAAGGCACGGAAAATTTTGGGTAGATATTGGGCGAAGGTGTTCGTATTTACAACACCTTTATGAATCTCCAATTAGGTGGAATTATTTTGCGCTATTCGATGAACATAGAGGGATTTTTTTAAACTGCTCTACTAAGGTAAGAACCAGTGACGACTTTTAGAAACGTATTATGTATCAGTTGTAAAAGCATGGCACGGAAAATATCAGACCGCAACACAATGCAACTGTTCGTAACATCCGGATGCGAGGCAATTACTATTCTTTTTAAGTTATCGAGCAGTTGTATCTAACAAACAATGGCAATGGGAACATTTTTCGATGGAAAATGAAAAAGAATCTTTCACACGAAAGCTTCTTGTCGTCAGAATCAGATTTCATTACCTACGACAGACAACGGTTAATTTCTTGTACTCCTTTATATTTGACTGTGAAAACATAAAAAAAAAACAAAAACATATCAATGCAGTAGAAAAAATTCTTTTCTTACTTGTTATTTTTTATCTCAACTAAAGAAAAAACGATCACACAATCACTGATGGATATTACAAAATATAGACAGTTTCGGAATTTGACTTCTAAACACTGAGACTAGTATACATAAACTGAGTTAACAATTTGTGTCCATCTTAAACGCAAGTGCTTGTGTTGCAAAACGTAAATAGAAAGCATAGCCAAACTCGGTTTTGATTGTATACGTGCAATTTGAAGTAAAATATAATCACGATCTACTCAACTATGATTTTTAAATTCCAACCTGCGTATCTCAGATAGTAACACAACACGAAAAACATATATCTTTACTGAAACTTTCACTACTGAATGAAAAAAGCATAAATCAGAAAAAAATATCTTTTTTCTATCTTTTTATTCAATTTGGATTTGCCATGCATATCCCTTTATCTGGTATAATCCTATTGAGCGACAGACAATCAATGCGCTTAATACAAGAAAAGGGTGCTCGTATTGGTGGTAGTAATTTACATAGTTGACTTGTTCAAGTCCATCCTTTGACGTCATAAAACGCCGCAGAACAAAATATTAATTTCAGGTAAGGTTTTCTCTCAGTAAGAACCCCATTATATTCATGCCAAACCTTTGGGAAAACGAGTTATTTTGGAAAAAAGGCTTTTTGGATCAGTGACAATTCCGCCTTAGTCAGTCTGCTACGAATGTAAATATAAAGACGGTGAGTGACTAGAATCAAATCCCTTTAAATGATAAATATCTCCTAACAAAGCTCGCTAAAAGGTCGCAAGACAGAATTTTAGTAACCAAATTTGATTTGAAAAAGGAAAGGCATGACCAAACATACGGGTTTTTTTTTCTAGATCACTAAGATAGAATCATTGTATTTTTCAAATAATAATGACGGTGAAACATGAACATATGAGAAAGTTTATCTAGTAATCTTTATGTCGCAGTAAAAATTGGGCCACATTTTCTAAAATTTCCTCGGCAACGAAGTGATTTAGAGACAGTTCATAGTGACTTAGGTTGAAACATATTGACTTTCGTCAAGTGGACTGTGTTGAAAATTTATTTTTAAATGAAATTAATGGCCATAACCTAAAATTTTCGTTTTGTAGACTTGGTGTTCAACAAAGTTTTTACATTAAAAGGCCAGGGGAAAAAAAAACTCTTTCCCTTTTATACTCGGTAAATCCCAAGAGTCTGTTTAGTAATCAATATGGAAGTAAAAGATAAATTTACATTTGAATGCGATATGATTATTTAACAAAAATTGCAAGTATTTTGAATATAAAAGAATACGAGACTTAACTCCCCAAAAGATACAAAGTATAAAATATAAATTGATCGTTTTTTTTTCAAAGTGTATATTGGAGTTCTTCATTGAGTCAAACGAATACTTTACAGCCAATATTTTCTGACATGTTTTATTTGCTGTTCCATACACAAATGCAAGCACGAAAGAGACCAGTTCTCATAAGAAGACTATATCTCTATAAAATATTCAAACAATGAGTTTAATGTGTTTATCACGCTTCGATTCTTTCTTAGTTTGTTGTTTCATAGAAAGGAACGGCTCAACTTGGCTTAGGCTGGCTTGTTTAATTTTGTCGGTTGTTGCGTTGGCCCCTGTGCGTCTTTATGTTAGCTTTTTTATTCGAGAATTGTGTACCGTTCAAACAATTGGCTGATGCGTAATATTACGAAATGAATGATTTATGGAATTCACACTGTGACACTGACAGTAAGTATGACATTCACCATACACTGAATCGATAGAAAGTATATATTTGCATAGTGTGTCTTTAACAGCAGAGCTCTCGCTGGAGCACCATGGGTTAGAAAATTTGCTTATCTATGCATCCAAGAAATTTTGCCTCTGAAAAAATCGTCAGTACGTACGTCCGCCCCTATCTGTTAGCGTATGTGAAATGTCGTACTTACGAGCATAGAATGAAGGCGTATACAAATTGTTTTTAACTTGATATTGGACATCCTTCAAAGTTATGATCAATTGACGGCTGTCAAAATAAGGTATCCGCTAGCCAGTGTCACATGACTGTATCGCGAGTTCATGTGTTCAATTCATTGAGGTAACGTGTCTTTTTAAAGTTACTTCAGAAATACATTTCTTAAAGTTCTCACGAGAGCTTCGCTTTTGGCCTTGGCTAAATAAATTATTGAGTGTTTCTTCATTTTCTTACTCTTAAAGGATTGCGAATAAGTTGCACCTGACAGGAACAGCGAGATTCATTTTCACTCAAATTTAAAGAAATCAGTCTCGGCTGGGGCCGGGAAACGTCGAGATTGGGAAGAGTATATTTGGATCAACCTGTCACAAGCAAATTTCACTGTCAGCCGTCACCTTGTGGTTTTGCATGCGTATTGCGCGCTCTGAACGCTGGAGCCTGAGGCGAGAGTTAAGGTCCTGTCGCTTCTTTTGGCGTGTGGCTTCTTTTCTATAATTATGTTTATTGTTGGTGCAGCTCACATGCTTTGTTATTCAGAGAGGAAATTATCAGCTGTACGGGCTGTTCTGTATAGACGAAAGAAACTTGCAAACGTGAATTTCAGCTCTGTTTGATACAGTGAGACTAACAAAGCACGGTCTACGGGTCGGTAAGCAGCTATAAGATTATTCACTGTGCTAAACGGAAAATATACGATCTACTTGTAGTTATGGATTGGCCAAAATGAAACTTTAACAGCTTCGTAAGGCGCTCTCTGGCATTTCATCTCGAACTGTTCTTGGGTCTCTTCGAATCAACATTTAGTTCTTCAATTTCCACGTCTGCTGTCAGTTAACAGAATGCAGTGAATCTATCCTCCAGACAATTTTACCATAACAGAATGCAAGAACTCCTTTTACAAATGCCAGTGCTGTACGTGTTTTGATCGCAAAATGGATGGAAAGGTCACTCGAACCTGAGTAACTCATATTCTTCAAACAGAACACCTGAGTTCTCAACACCGTGTCTTATTTTTAATTTTTATTTCTTTAGCTTGATTCGTTTTTGTTATTTGTAGCCTTCCCTTAAAACATAGCGTTCCCCATTCTCGTTCCCAGAGCTTCGATCCTTTTGATCAGCGTCGGGGATCGATCCCCGACGCTGGTAAAAAGGATCGAAGCTCTGGGAACAAGAATGAGAGTTCCCAGGGCTTCTCTTCAGCGCAGAGTTAAAATAAAAATCAGTCCCTTGTCTCAGAACGTAAAGGGAGAAGGGGAGAAGTAAGGAGATATTGAGGGGAGGAGGGGGGAATATTATGGCTATCTTATTCTTTTTATAAGTCGTATACGGTGTAAATCGTAAAATTCTTTTCACTGCCTAAGAAGCAAAATTATTCGTGGTTCAACCAGTTGCCACTTCAGAAACTTTGTGGGGACTGGGTACCAGGTGCCCAGTCCCTCCTAAGATAAAATGACCCGTGATTGGTCACTGCTTGCCTTTGGATGTCATCAATCAATCATAGCGTTATTTAACTTTAAATTCACGGAATTTTTTGAGTGGGCATTATAATTGCGAAGTTAATGATTAATGTGCAAGTTTTAAAACACTGTTATGATGCTTCTTTCTGCCATTAAATAAATTTAAAAAAAAGATAATAAAATAAACTTTCTTGGTTGTTTCAATGGTCTATTCTCCCTTTATGTAACCTGACTTTTTCTCTGTAAGATACCCTCCAAAATTACACCCACGCGTTTTGGTTAGCGTTCACCCTCATCCACAAGATCTTCTCGCTTTCCAATGTGGCGGCGTTAACGTTGTCACAGTGATATGGGCATCCTCATTCCCAAAACCCTAGTGATATGGGCATCCCCTGTAACCCTAACCCAAATCGCCAGGGTAATATGAGAAGGGCGATGCCCATATCACTGTAACAGCGTATTGGAAAGCGAGAAGACCATGGGCACGAGATTGGGTGAGCGCTTACACAAGTCTTCTTGTAGTAAGAACGCTTGAATTAGGGAAACGACCCGCCAAAATGCATATTTTCTGCGATATTCCACGGGATGTATCACGCCGTGTAAAGCTCCGTCTGTTCCAGCAGCTTGCCAAGAATAGGTCACTCTCTCTCTTGGGGATACCTTAGATTTTTTATTCAAAATTATAGCTTATTGTTATTATAAGCTTATTGAGAATTTGAATCTGAAAAAAAAAGAAACTGATTTTGTGATAAACCTAATTTACTTTTATCTTTCCAAATCATAAGATTATTTTGTCAGTTTACTTGTGTGTAATAATCGACCTTTAATGTGACCTATTTTAATCGTATTTCTTGTATGTTCAATAAAATCTTAATAGCATAGCATAACATAACATTATCTATTTTCCATGATTTTTTCTCATCAAAGTTAACTCCTGCGAGTAAACCCGCATAATTTTTCGCGGCGTGAATGGCCAAAGTACTTATACAACTGTCATGATCCCAATTCGAAATCGAATTTTTTAAAAATGTTTTTATCATTTGGAATCACTTTTCATTAGTTTGATTTAAAAAGTTTAGAACAAGTTAAAATTCTCGGCTGTCGAAACAAGCCAGGCTGTTTCCCGCGTTAAAACAATTCATCAACACATAACTGCATTTCAATTGAATCTTTAGGTTCTCAGGTGCATGGAAAGCCAAACCGGAATTAAAATTTCGACAAGTTGTTCTTTCCATTACCATAATTACAAATCCTTATTCCCCAATCCGTATTTAAAAATCATGTTCTGGTCGGGAACCCAAGTTTTCTTTGAAAACTAAAAAAATAGAAATTTTTATTTAGCCTTGTCAAGAAGTGGTCGATATTTAAACTTTATTTAGGAATCGGTAGTTACGTAAGACAGTAGGAACACCGACTTAAGTTAAATGCGATATATTCGACTGCATTAAAACACTTCATAACAAGAGCAGCAAAAATATTTTCCAAGAAGATTTACTTGGTTTTCAGCTGTTCTTCAAACGTCCAGTGTTGGTCAATTCAGAATTCTTCACTGATATTATTAAACTCTTCCCACGCTGCGCTTATATATTGCGATTAGAAGAAAACAAAAAAGGGAAAAGTCAAGGGTTGAATGGAACCACTTTACAAACAATTGCTCTTTCAAAGCTGAAGAGCTAACCAGCCAACCTTTGTTACCTTTGATGTGGTAAATGCAACTTTTTTTTGCAGCGGGATTTATGCACTTGGGTAGGATCCGTGTTAAACTTTGCGTGTTACCGCACTAAAATTAATATTCCTTTTACAGTAAGATACTCAAGTTAACTCTCTGACCAATCAAGAAGAATAATACAAGAACACGAGTGACGTCAAACATCAAACATATACTTTATAACAATCGCAGATTTAATATCTATCATAACATAATTACGTAATGCCAAATAATATACTAGTTTTCAGTTATTTTTAGCGATAAAAACGCCTTACGGAAACAAACTTTTCGTAACATTTGCGTCAATTCACCCTCAGATTTTTTTACAAATAATTCAAAATAGTTTTTTCCTTTTGATCATATCAAAAGGTCCCCATAATTCTGGCTTTTTCCAAATAGTTTTTTTTCGATAGAGAAAGCTCCAGAATGACAATCATAAAATGATGAAAATAGCTTTGTTTTGTGAGTGTTAACCTTCGCCGAGATATAAATATTTTTGAGGAAATCTTGGTACCTTAATTCGTCCCTTCGCCAGAAAGAAATCCGTGAGAAGTCGCCAAAGTGAGTGTTTTCAATGCAAATAACGAGGATACGTGTGATCGGGGGATCGAAAGAGCGGATTTCTAGGCTTTGTACATACACTTGTGATAAATTATATATCGCGAATGACTGTTGCTGTTTTTAGAACCAAAAGACCAATACTGTAAATCAGTTTTTATGGCCATGCAAGTTAAAAAAAAATCAATTACAACTATTACCAATTCATAGAGCTCGTACAATCTGGTAAGTTGAAACGAGAGAATTCTCCATTTGCACATCCCCCATAGTGCACCTAGTTTGCCCTACCCGCCCCCCCCCCCCCCCCCCCCCCCCAAACTTTGCATGATCATTGTCTTCAATTTATCCTAGGACAACTGCCAATACATTACCCAGGAGAAATCGTAAACAAAGGTCATATAAAACGTTTTTTTTCTTGGGTTAAGAGGGGAGAGGGGGGGGACAGGGTGTATTATGGGAGATGTGCAAATGGCGAATAGAGAATTAAACAGCCTCATCCCCAGGGATTTTCCCTAAGAAACTGGGAGGGGCGCACCCCGGATTTTCCCAGGGAAAAACCCGGGGGACAAGGTTGAGAATAGCCCACATTCTAACATGACTCCGAGGCTTTCTTGTCATTTTTCTATATTTGGTTTGGCTTTCTTTGTGCTCAAGTCTCTTCTGGGAATTGCGAGACAACGGAGTCGTGAAAAATTTTAAGTTTTGTCCCTAAAGCCTCGGAGTAATGTTAGTTTTCTAATATATCGAACGTGGGCTATTACAAAGCAAAAGACAAACTTTGTAGGATGTGATAACTCTTGGAGTGTTTTTTATTCCGTATTAATGAGTAAATTATTTTTCAACAATCTCACACTGTAGTTTCTTCATGCAGGAATGCAAATTTTCCAATAAATAAAAAAAAATTGAAAAATCAAATCCTAAATAGTTTACCTGAGTTGTTTCAAATGTTATATACAAAAGCTTAGCTATTCTTGACATGGAACCCTTCTACTATCGAATTCAAGCACTGATAATGTTACATTATCATTACGATGGTAATGCAAGGTGCTTCTGGAAAACCTTTAGTCCATGAATGAAGTGTGCCAATTAAATGTGTAACCCATGACTCCCGGGGGCGGGTGGGAGGGTGGTTGACTCACGTATGAAAGTTTTCGGGATGCTCGTCGAAAAATTAGAACTTAACTTCAAATGGAGCTGATCAATCTGGGAGAGCCAAGGCTTTATTTGACCCCTAAAAAGGACCTTACCTAGTGTATGTAAAACAGGCAACCAGTTACTAGAGCCAATTAAGAGCTATAGTACCTTAAATAGCGCGAAAGATGTAGTTAAATTCAACCCAGTACGACTGATTTACGGTTCTTTTCTCTTGAAGAGGAAAAAAACTCTCTCAACTTTCAATCAGGTCACCTTAAAATCTTTTTAAAATCATTAAATAGGGATAATTGTATTACTAATTATTCATTCTATACAACTGGAGAGCGGCATAGATGTGTCAGCTTTAGCTAAAAATGTGTCAACGTTGTAAAATAAAAACGTTAATTTGTATCATATTTTGCGAACATGAATTATCGTTATTTGTTACATGGTTCTAGAAAGTAGAATAACAACAACAACAACAACAACAATAATAATGATGACCACGATAATAATAATAATAATTTTAAAAAGATCGGAAGTTTTTTCTCTTCTATTCACTTTATAAAGTAAGTCAAATGTCCTTAATGAATATGATGGAACTGCGTCAATAGCCGCAGGACTTGCTCGCTTTACGAGAAAACGTTCCTCATTTCCCCCCTAATTTTATGGCGATTTATATATTTACATATGAGGAATCATTTACAATTAAACTCTGTCTTACAGATTATCACTTATTTGTTTCATTCCAATGTTAGCTCACACCAAACACTTTATTTAGTTCCTACAAATAAACCGGACTTTCTACCTTCGGTACACTCACAAATTTGGAGAGATCTACTGTTAAATACATTTTAAACCATATGTTCAACTTTTTCCCCAATATCTACCGGAGGATCTCTTGGCGGAGAAAATTGAATGATCTCTTCCTCAGCTGCTTCTACGCATGCTTCCGACAGATTCTCTACAGAACTTTCGTACCCAGCATTCTCTGCGTCACTTGAAGGAAGAGATATTTTAGGAGAATTCTGCTTGAGAAAAGTAACGTAATTTTTAAGGGGTTAAAATTCAAGATCTCAAAATTTGTAAAATTTTTTACCTGATTTGACATAATTTACACTGTTATGAGTCAATCGATTCGCTTCCACCCACGCTCGCCGATCCTTAGCCCCATCAAGGACACAAATAGTTCAAAGGAACCGGCTGAAAATGAATGATTTTACTAGGGTGTAGTGTATGTTCTTGCAATAACTGAGGGAATCCTCGCGCGCTGATTGGTCAAGAGCTATGGTCTATAAGAGTATACACCATGGAAATGATGTAGCATGTCACGCAGTGCCGGTTGTTTATTTTTTGGTTTTTCGTAAAAAAATAAATATTATTGTAAAAAAAAAATCGACCACAATTTTCCATGGTCTACAGTCTTATAGACCATAGAAATGACGCCATAAAATGTTCAAAACTTTGCAATGAAACCACTCGCCTGCGGCTTGTGGTTCCACTTGAGTTTTGAACATTTCATGACGTTATTTCTGTGGTCTATAAGAGTGTAAACCATGGAAAATTGTGGTCGATTTGCTAAGTAGCCATTTTTAACACACAAGAATAAGGTGTGTCATTCTATTGTTCGCCTCATGTAAGGGAATCCAAGACAGTCTTGAATTCTGGAATCCACGCTGTGGATTCTGGAAGTCAGGTGCTGGATTCTGGAATCTAGGTACTGGATTCCGGATTCCTCGTCAGTAGAACTTGGACTCCGGTTTCCTTGAAAGGTATTCCGGATTCCAAAGCCTAGGATTCCGGATTATACAAGAAAAATTTCCGGGTCTCCGCATTCCACAAGCAAAAATTTCACGGATTCCGGAATTCCAGAATCCTCACATGGGACGAGATTGTATTGGATAACAAAATTACCTACCATCTGGTTGGGAAGCGCCTCCGGTTTAGCTAACTCTTGATCAGCAGTTTCTCCACTAAACGTTCCGTCACTGAAAGCGATTAAATTTCCAACAGTATCTGAAATAAAAATTCGGTTACTAAATACTCACCCACTAAAAGGCCGGGGATAGAAAATAAAGTACACCAAGCTTTTTTAAGAGTTATCAGAGAAAAAAATTGAAGCTAGAAGCTGTTATTGACCTAATGTTACATTCCTTATGATTACATTGCTTATGAATGTAAGACTGATGTGAAGTATATGAAATAATTCATTTTTGAACTGCAGTTGTAGATGAAAGTGAAGAATGATCATCGCAGTAAATTTTCCAATTTAAGCAATTGGAAAGAAGAAGCCTGAAAAAAATCAGGGCTTCAAAGGGATTGGAACCCGTGACCTCCGCGTTAGTAGTATCTGAAGTAAATGTAAGATTGTAACATTTGAATCTTACAATCGTTCTCCTCCAACACAAAGGTTTTTCTCTTATTTATCTCACCTTGACCAGCAGTCGGTGGAAGAATAAAGTCTTGAGAGGGATCCACATTAACATACGGATGTTCCTCCTTCTGCATATCGAATAACTGCTCGCTCAGGGTCTGGAACGAGGGACGATCTTCGCAGTCACTTGCCCAGCAGGCGAGCATGATCTGGTAACTAACAAGGTGATACGGTTTTGATTGAAATCTTTCCGATAAAACAAAAAGCACGATCGTAAAGTTCAGATTAAATCTGCACCTTATCGATTATGATTGGTAACTTGTCATTTAGGTATGCCAAAGAAGACTTACTGTTAGTACGTATGTGAAAGGGGCTCTATTTTGGAAATGGAAGGCATACAAAAGGGGTACCTATTCTGTCTAAAATGGTACAAAAAAGGTTAAGGGGTTGGACCTCGGGGCAGATCCTCCCCGTATAAAATCCTTGTTGAGTAGGGCTAGGTAGGGTAGGCAGTAGCAAATCTCAACCAGTTTAATTTCTGAAGGGCAATTAAATTTCTCATTCGGCTCTGTTTGCCTCTAGTAGGTTTCATTGGGCAAATTTATTTCATATTATATTCACACTGTATCTGCCTTACTGGAAAAGTCCAAAATATAGAATGCTGAAATCATCGAAGGAAATAGATAAAATACTGTTTACAGAGCGACCACTGTAACCGGAGCCATTTAGACAAAGTTGACCAATCGGATAACAGGAAAATAACAATACATTCCAAGAAAGTTCGCTGTGGGCCAATCAGCAGCTCGCAGGTTCCTCGAAGCACAAAACTGAAATATTGATAGCAAACGTTTTTCAAGAAAGCAACGTGTTTTACCAGACAATGTTTTTCTATTCGAAACTTTACATATAACTCCCAGGAGACATATTTGTTTGACACAAGCTGTTATTTTGTCACCTGCAAGCGATTTCTTCGCTACTGTTGCCGCGCTTTGCAATGACATGCGACTTCAAGTCAAAATTATAACAAATGTTTACATTTTCGCCTCCCTCACACACTCTAGCGGACCTCTCAGGAAACTCAGCCTTTCTTCATTGGGTTCAAAAGGTCACGTTTGTTGGTTGTGATTGGTTGATTTTGATCCATGCTGTTTATTTCGTTTCGTGGAAATTATTGACAACTAACTTTCTCGGAATGTATTGCTATTTTCCTGTAATCCGATTGGCCAACTTTGTCTAGGAGGCCCCGGTTATAGTAGTCGCAACGTGATTGTTGCATGATCACTTATAAGAACTTGAACTGGAGTTTGAAATAAACTATTATGTAGCGCAGTGTAAGATAGGGAGCTTTAGAAACGACGACGACGGCGATGGGAACGAAAACGTCAAACAACAACTCTGCACGTGCAGCACACTTTCTCGTACATTTCTTTGCCGTCACTGTAAGACTACCACGTGAAATTCCAATTTTCCAATTTTTCGACTTGGAAAAATTGCGACAAAGTTTGAAAAAACGCCAAGTCCTTTTAACAGTGACGTTTTAGTTTTTAACAGTGACGTCACCGACGCAGTTGCTAAAGCTTCCTTATAACAGACAAACGACGGTTATACGTACATTTCATCCGTACAGTTGTCTGGTTTGTCCATCCGCTTTCCATCCAAGAGGTAATCAAGTAGATCTCTGTCATTTAAAGTGGGGTAGGGAAATCCACCTTACAAATGTTAACAAACACGTGTCAACAGGTGAAAACTTATCCCAGAATTAACTGATAATCATTAGTAGTAACTGAAATTATGATTTTTAAGTGTTCTTTTCCTTTTTCGCGAACAATTAAAAACGTTATTAGAACACTGACTCATTCGGATATGAAGTGCTCACTTAAGGTTCCGGATTCAAAATTTTCGGACACACGACTAAGCTGGGAACTTTTTTACTCTGGACTCAAGCTTCTGCCTGCAGAAGGCAAAACAAATCTCGCACCAAAATGTTCTGGATTCTTCGAAAATACTGTAATAAGGTACGATAGGTTAAAACCTTACCAAGTGTGCAGATCTCCCACAACACAATGCCAAATGCCCACCTAAAAGAACAAAGAAAAAGAAAAATTGTTTGAGTATGAGAGAATTGATCTGAAAAAAGTCAGGTACAAAATCCGGTGGCCCGCTTCGCCATTTGGAATTTTTATCACGTTCACAGAGGCGTCAACCAAGTAACACAGTAAAAATCCAAAATCTAGGCTAAATGGAAGTTTAAATGGCACCAAAAAGCCATGTAAATATTCAATTTCCTGTATAATACAATTTTCTTTTCAAAAGAAAGGCTAAGGCATGAAAGTGAACATGATCTACGCAGTAGAGTGAACAATCTAAGAGGTTTGAAAGAGAACGTGATTTGACCCTGATTCTTTTCAGGTTCTTTTTCAACCGCTTAGGTTGTTCATAGTACTGTGAAGATCATTTTCATTTTCATGTCTCTATCCGCAGTTCAAAATATGATTCACTTCGTATATTAACGTTGGAAGGGTTAGACCCTGGTCTTTTTGGTCAGCAGAAGCTCGTCAATACCCCACATCATCATATCTTACTAGTAATCTTTCACTACTAGTGGCGATTATTATACTGCGTCTGACACTAGGTTCGTGTCGAATTGCACTATGGGAAAGACTTTTAACCTAGTTTCCTACGCAACCTCGTAATAGCCAATGAAAAAATGGAAAGTATGAAAGTACTTATTGAGCACACTAATTTTAGTCCCCTACTGGAGACAGGACCACCATTTTACGTGGCCATCAGATGAAGTACCACTTAGTTTTAGACCCCTAGGATTGGTCCAGTCCCAGGAATCGAACCCGCGACATCCCGCTCTACAGTCAAGCACTCCACCGACGGAGCTAATCCTGCCTCGGTTAAAAGAGGCGACTGAGGTGAACGCGTCTCCAAACGTTTCCCACAATGCAATTCGATACAACACCGACTCTATCTCACACACTCAAACTAATTTATTTTCGCGTGTTCTGCGCATGACTGTGACACTTGATGTCTTGGATACTCACACGTCACTGTGAGTAGAGTATATTCTATCCCGCATGGCTTCTATTGATAGCCAACGTAGAGGAATCTTTCCTGTACTTCTCTTCACGTAAATGCCTTCTCTTGACAAACCAAAGTCAGATATCTTTAGCACTTTCTCGTCTCCTACGAGAATGTTCCTTGCAGCTAAATCTCGGTGGATTACTCCACGTCCTGCTAGATAAGCCTAGAGTAGTACGTGAAAAAGAAAGTGCTTGTTTAAAACTGTGGTCAAAAATGTTTCATTGAACGTTGTTTCGGTATCGAACCACTAAGCTACGTTGTCTGGAATTGACGAAGACCTCTTGGATGGGTTGCGGGCCAGGGATTTAATTTGACAGCCATGGAGGCACTATTCCTTTTAACAACTGGATCTCTCCACACACATATGGAACTTTACTTACATGAAAAAATCAAAACGTTAAAATACAGTCTACCGACAAATCGCGGCAGCTAGCAGAGCTAACCGAGGCAGGTGGTATAGAAACTTTCACTTTACACTTTTACTTTACTAAAATATAACGACGTTTCGAAACAATACATACGTTACTATAGAGATAAAAAACAACTAATATCATAGGTGACAAATTAACCCTTAATTTTGGCCCGAAATTTCAGCGTTAACTTATAATTTCACATGTGAAATTACAAAACTGCTATGGCAACGTTTCGTACGTTTCAGTGCCAAAATGGCGTCAAGGCTTAATGAAAATGAAAATGTCAGGGCATTAAAAGACGCTTTAGAAAACCTAAACCCACGTAAGAGTACATAACGAAGGATTCTAACAGGTATTTTGTCGTGAAAAATTCAGAAAATTGTGATGCTTTAAGCTTTCAGTGTGTGGAGTTCTCGATAAGATAAACATGACAAAGACTCAAGATAGTGAGAGTAATTTGTCACCAATGATATTAAAGGTAAAAAGGCTAGGGATATAATAGCGATATAATTCTTCTGGAGATTTAGTCAAGAATGAGAGCCAGAGTGGAAGTCTTAGGATACCCCAGACCAGGCCAGTTCATTTAAGTCATGCATAGCATAGCTACTTTCATAAGCAAATCTTACCATTCCATTGGCGATCTGAAGAGCAAAGGATTGAAGATCATCGGAGTCCAGTGCTCCATCGAGTCCCATTTTGCGACTAGGACTGGAAACCTCCTCCTTAGCTGCTGACTTGGTGTCTGAGACTGAGAAGCGAAAGAAGATAAATAAGTACAGTTTTCACCTAATTTCTTGATGATGAATATAAAGTATCACGTACACCTGATTACTCTACGGATACTACTGGCAAGACTACCACCCCTCCCCCCAATGGGGGCTCTACAGGGCCTCGAAAAAAGTCCTGTACGTGGCAATAATTCCACCCCTCCCCACAATGGAGCCTCTACAGGGCCCGAAAAAAGTCCTGTACGTGGCAAGAATTCTACCCCTCCCCCCAATGGGGCCTCTACAGGGCTCGAAAAAAGTCCTGTCCGTGGCAAGAATTCCACCCTTCCCCCGATGGAGCCTCTACAGGGCTCGAAAAAAGTCCCATCCGTGGCAAGAATTCCACCCCTCCCCCTAATGGGGCCTCCACATGGCTCGAAAAAGTCCCGGCTCCAGCAAGAATTCCACGCCTTCCCAAAATGGGTCCTCTACGAGGCTCGAAAAAAGCCCCGTCCGTGGCAAGAATTCCACCCCTCCACACAGTTGGGCCTCTAACAGGGCTCGAAAAAAGCCCCGTCCGTGGCAAGAATTACACCTCTCCCCTCAATGGGGCCTCTACAGGGCTCGAAGAAAGTCCCGTCCAATAGCCCAGGAAAGTAGATTTTCTTGCCCTTACCCAATGGACAAGGGTCCAGGCCAGTCATCCTCAAGAAGTGGCCCTGAGCAAGGAAAACGGGTTACCGGTCGCTTCGATACAAGTTGACTCCTGTGATGTGTAAACAGTTTCTCGTACTTGGCTTAAAGAACGAGGAACATTCACCCAAAATGTTTTTCTTGTTCAATTGCAAACTTTACTTGAAGTGATCAAAATTTTTGTGCAATTTCACCGCTCGAGTTTTATCGAAACGACCGGTTTTCGGAAAATGTGAGAGCTGCTTGCCCAAAGGACAAGCTGGGATTCAAGTTTTTCTTGGAGGCCTGCTCTAAGAAAATTCCAATACACTCCACTAGATTCCAGTTGTCAACAACTAGAGTCCACTGGAGTTACCGGAAGTCTAGTCGTGAAATATCTCGTTCTTTAAGCCAATACCCGAGACAGGAAACCCTAATACAATGGAAATGAGGGAGTCTAGTGGAATCTATTCGTGTTAGTTTAAGTGGAATCTAGTCGTGTGTTTTGGACAACCCTTGAGGTGCGCCCTAGGAGTAAGAAGTACCTCTACATAAAAAGAAATTCAAAAACCTGTGATATTTTCCTACAGACGTAAAACCAATAAATTTTCCACTTCAATATCATACTCAACAAAGAGGGGTGTTCCAATAAAATCTTCGAAACAATTCTGCCTTCCCCCGACCCCACTTAAAATTCACGTAACAATCAAACATACCAAGTGTTGTCTCAGTGTTGTTTGAAGCGTCATTAGGGACCCTTGCCACGTAATGAACTTGTGGAATTTCCGACGCTCTCCTGGGAGCTGTTAAGGCTGACAAGGTGCTCGAGCCCGAATTAGTTGACGCTGAATTGGTCCTTTTGAGTCTAGACAACTCGCCTGGCTCAAAAAACTTCTCGTACCTCTTCTGTAAAGAGTCGTAAAAATCAAAAGCAATATTAACCACATGCTTAAGAAACGCTTAAGGTTTAAGTGTGTTTTGTAACCGAGCCTTTTAGAAGAATCTTGGAGCCCAAACGGATCGAGAAGGCAACTCGGTGCCACTTCACACCCAGAAAGCCCCAGGATCACCGCCTTCTTTGACAGAGAGTTCATTTTTTCTGAACGAAGATTTCACAGTTAGGCAATAAAAGAAAAAAAAAAGAAGAAAGAAACGAAAGAGTATTGCCATCAGATAGGAAGCCAAGGTTATCGTTTTGGTTTATTCAGTACATACAATATGTCTCGAAAAATGTTTCGTGATTAACCATCTCTGTCAAATCCAAGGTATTCAATTTGCTATCAGACTACTTTCACAAACGATAGTTATATTTAAAATGATTCTTTTTATTATATCTCTAGTTCGTCTGTTATACTTGTTATATTTATTTGTTATGTCCTATCTTTTATAGTTAAATACGCATCTTTTGAAGGAGATGATATTCATTTCATTTTTTAAAATACTTTTTACAGTTCTTTGTTGAGTAGACTTATTAATACCAGGTATGCGTTGTTACAGAAGCCCATTAACTTGAGACGTCCATGGGCGTGTAACTATCAAAGCTCGTGAGAAGTTAAGTCTATTTTTAGATTTCTATCCCTGGCCGTTTACAGCATGGGGTCACCTGACCTATTTCATGCCAAATTATGCGATACAACCCTAATGTAACACTGTATGACCCAGGCCTGAAATGAAACATGGACGCTTCCACATTATGGACTTCTGGTCTGCTTTTATTGTTTATTGCCTAAGTGTTAACTTGTTAACTGATATAACGGGAAATATGTTTATTCTCACAATGGCGCTGCTTAGGCTGAGTTGTTTACCATCGGATTTACATGGTCTCAAAAGTCGGCACTTCTGCGCTTTCGGTGACGTCTGGTCAGCGTCAGACTCCGTTGTCGGATGAGCCTGGCAATGATATGGACAAAATACTGGTATTTTAACCTTCTTGAGTTTTAACGAGCACTCTTCCTAACAAAAAAAACCTAGCAAAGTGAGGCGGACGTTTTTTTAGATGGTTAATTTTTAGAACCAGGTTAAAATGACTCGGAAACTATTGACTTGTTCCTCTTTATCCAGACTCCAAATCGCAAACTTCTACAATATGGACAAAATTAGCTGGGAAAGTTTAATGATCATTGACATTTGCGCTTTATTTTACGACGCACTCTTGAAAATGTATTTTTGTTTTTAGCAAACTCGTTTATGCCTTCTGAACAATTAAGATATAACATTAATACAGAGAATGAGGAGAAAAAACGATGAGACGTTAAAAGTGTTGACCTTTCCAACATTTTGGACGGCTATAAATGTGAGTCAGGGGACGCTAGTTGAATGAAGATCTGACGAAGGGGCAAATAGTGACGGTTTACTTATCTGTTAATCGTTATTTTATTGTCATTTGCCGAAATATTTACTAGAAATTGTCAAGTTTATGGAATATGGCTAAGCAATAGTAACGAGGTTAGAACTAGAAACAATCAGGCTTACACAGAGTGGATAGCCTTTAATAATCTAGTTATTAATTTATAAATTTATCTTAATCATCAACATTATCATCATCATTAATATCCTACGTTGGTGTACGAAATAAAAGTTCAAACTTGTTTCTCCTGAAGTTGAACTAGACTGGTCGAATTTGTGCCTGAAATCTTAAGAGCAACAAAAGACATTGAATCTAGCATTCGTGAGGGCACTTGTTACGTAGATAATAAGCAATCAATCATCAAATTCACTATGTTATGGCTAGGCGATTTTATAGGGATATGTTATGAGTCATCAAAGCATAACTTCGCTTATAATTACCTCATCGCCAATTTGCTCTATCCAGCTGAATTTTGGCAAATGGACAGTTTACATTTTATCCTTTCTAAATTTGACAATCAATTTTATAATTTCACAAATTTAAACGTTTGTGACATCACACTTCTCTACTCTATAGGTTTGGTTTTACCGATACCAGTATCAATGTGGGTGGAGTCCACGGAAAAAGCGATTGGTCGAAAACGATGACTTTAAATATCTATAACTCTTGCCCTTTAAATATGTTTGATAGAGTGATTGGGTCAGAACAGTAAGAATCTGGCTTTTGACAGAAGGAGCCAGTCGGTACCTACCACATCATTAGCCGCGTGTACCAGTGGGCTGCCGGAATCGTTCCCACTCCCCGTCACAGATTGTGCGCCAGTTTGCGTTTTCGAGGAGGTACTTTGATTCTCTTTTTTCAACTTGTCGATATCTTCCCCTTGCAGTTTACGATTCTGCATCTCGAACTAAAAAAATAACAAAAATTAAAAAAACATAAAAAACCCTGTACATTTGGCCGGCTTTGACGATATAATAAAAAAATAACCACCAGCCGTCGAAAGTTAGTTCTATTACAATTTGTTGTGCGTCTACACACGTAGCAAAACTGAATGAATTTAGCATGATTTGCATGCAAATACAGCTTCTTGTAGGCACTCCATGAGCTGGAGTATTGTGTATTGCCACTATAGCGTGTTATTTTTCTATTGTTTCTGATTGGGAGCCTTAATCCTGAGAAGAGAAGCCATCTAAATTATAGAGGTTGGAGGGGTTAAGGTACATATATTTTTATAAGTGTTTGCTGTGGAAATTCATATTCTTCTTAATTTAATGTAATTCTCATAATTATAACTAACGCAGGAGAAGCTGCCACTTATGAAGTCAAGCATCCCCGAAACACAACAGTTCAGATTTCCTTGTAAGAAAACGGAACAAGACGTTTAGACAGTTTAATTTTGCCGGCCGCCCGCCATTTTGTCAAACTGTCCAAAAGGACGGTGTTGAAGTTCTTAACCACGACATATCTGAAATATTCTCTTCCACAGTTTTGCTTTTTTTTTCAAGGGGCTTTTGTTTTAAGAGCAGTAGGCGAATATCCATCGACACTGCTGGGAAAGAGGGTATTAAAGTTTAAAGGTGATACGTCTAAAGAGAGCTCCATAGAGTCGCTCAATTTTTACATACGTTTGTATGATGGTGGACACGAACCCACCCACTATACAAATCTCCGTACTAAATTGCATAAGTACTACTTGGGAGCGACACTGTCGCGACATCTGATTCAGATGGCGCACCGTGTGTGGAACCTATGTTAAGTTCTACAAAAGCTCGACAGACTCTGTCGAACTTAACGCTTTTTCCGCACCAAATTACTGAAAATTGCCGTACCAAATTGATTCAGACGCCGCTCTTTTGCCGTACTTAATTCATCAATTAGGTTCGGCACATGAGTGTAGCGGCATCTGAACCGGGCCTTACGCGACTTTGAGGAGCCATATCGTACGTTAAATTTCCACAAAACACAAACAAACTCAGCAACTTTACTGATTTAAGCAGTACTTTCATTCCCTGTTGACGAATTTTCCCTAACTGGTCACTGTAAAAAAATCAAAAACAAAAAAAAAACCGTAAAAGAGTCTATTAATAATAACTTTTGGTAACTCAAACTTGAAGCTTGTTAGGGACTGAACGCTACATACTGTTTTTCGAAGGTTCCTGAGATAGTGAAGTAAATCTCCATGAGGCACATACTCCACCACAAGACACAGCGGAGGGTACAACGTGCAACAGCCCAACATGGTCACTACATTTTCATGTCGGCCAATCGTCTTCATAAAATTTATTTCCATTTTAAAATCTTCTTCTTCGTCTTCATTTGCCTTTTCTGTAGAGAAAACAAAAACATAAAAGCAAGCAGTAATTAATAAATAATTTAACCTAGATGAGCCTATGAAAATATAATTAAAAGCGTTATAGAAATAAATAAAATAATTATAGAATAGTGTAGATAAAATATGCATTTATTACTAAGGTACATGTTAAGTGATTGTAAAAAAAATAGTACATTTTCGCACATTTTACTAACATTTGAATCTTTTGAAGGAATAAACAAAACTAGCTCAGAACACCTCAGAGTGATAGGTTTTTAGTGAGGAAAATGATGCTTCGATCGAAGGGGACTTTGTAAGCAGGGTGAATGGTACTGACCCTTCATTCTAAAGACATTTTCTGGGATGAAGTACGAACTTACTAAAATAAAGAAACGGCGCGAAAACAACTCAAAATATCCTCTGCGAGTAAACCAGTTGGCTAGCTATTTGTGAGTGTAACCTTGGCGAGGATTCAAACCTTTTCCCCTACTGATGATCAGAATAGATAAGATAAGGGGCGAAACAATTAGTCTTGACAACGCTACAGGCACCCTAATCGCATATTGTACTTCCTTGTTGTTTCTGCCTTGGTACATGCAACTTGCCCAAACACTTAGTGATGGGTTTCAAATTAAATGTAGAACCAAAGCTAGCCTGCGAACGCTGGCATATTTTCAGTCGTCCTAGCGATTATTTGTTTATGCCGCATAATATTTTTAAAGGCGAAACAAAAGGCACAAGTAACATACATAGCTTAGGAAGCCGTTGTTTTACAAAGAAGTCAGCATTCAACGTCACAAAAAACCTTGTTACAGTCGTGAAATTCACGTTCTAAAACGTATTTAACAAAACTCGCCAAAACCTAGACACACTAGCGCGCGACGCCGCGAGAAGTCAATTGAGCTTTACTCTATTCCTTGATCTGATTGGTCAATCTCAAAACAAAAGGTTTTACGTCAAAGAAATCGTTTAGCGGCTCGGGTTCGCAGATGATACTTTTCAGGCGGAGAGAGGAGACGACCGAAATACGTCTGCGTTCGCAGGCTAAACCAAAGCATAACAGCAAGCTAGGGAACTCACCGTTAAGCACTTTGACAGCTACCAGGGTGGTGGTGTCCTGACTTTCCCCGAGGCCATAAGCCTCTGCAAGGAACACTTTGCCAAAGGCTCCTTTTCCTAGCACACGTTTAAGCTCCAGCCTGTGGTACCCAACCTCGTACTCATCAGCTTCCCCAGTTTCCATGGCCTCCTGGATACGCTGCTCGACATACGCTGGATTGACTTCCAGTCCCCCCTCCGATTTGGATGGTAGGTTTACCACTAGGTCAAATCTTAAACATGAATTAAAGCGGCATTAGATAGTTTAGCAAAATAATAAAGCGCGGGAAATAGTGCTTGCGTCAATATTGTTCTTTTTTATCTCTACTGCTGATTGGCTATCTAAGGTGGTGTGATATTTTTCAGCCAATCACAGGACCTCTTCTGCTTAGTGGCCAACAGCACATAAAAAGTAACCATATGGGGTGCCCAGGTTTCAAATCTCTTATTTCATCTTATCTGCTTTCTGATCTCGCACTTACGTCAAGTTTTGTTAACTATTTGGCATGGATTTCTATTTTAAGGATTTTATTTTTTTACCTGTCGTATTCACTAGAATATGGACTTGACAGATCGCTGTGACGGTTTCTTGAAAAGTTATTGTGATCACCGTGTTGCATGTGGTCAGCGAGTCTCTGAAGGCCAGTGGGAGCCCTGTGAAGGCGATCAGCTTTACGCTGACGACGGTGGAGGCACAGTAGCACCAACGCTAGTCCTGCTAGCATAAAAAGGACGATTGGTACGGTAATGGCTGCTACGGTCCCGGATGAAATTCTTACTTCAGCAGTTGATGAAACTGTTTGAAAAATGAGAAGAGATGTTAAGATAGGTCTGATAAGACTAGTGGCATGACTGATAGGTACGATAAGGCCAGTGGCAAGACTTTGATTAGCCGGTCTGATAAGACCAGCAGCAAGACTTTGAAAGGTCTGATAAGACCAGTGCTAAAATGATAAGTCTGATAAGACCAGTGGCAAAGCTTTTATAGGTCTGATAAGAACAGTATCATTTTGTAAGGTCCCTAATCTACGTTTGTACCTGGTGGTGAATGTGTATCTGGTGTTGGATGTGTAGCTGGTAGTAGCGTTGTACCAGGTGATGGCGTTGTACTCGGTTTGGCGGTACTGGGCACTTTTGTAGTAGGAACAGGAACAGGAACAAGAGCTGATGAAGGACAAAATACGACAGATCCGTTTAAGAGTATTTACAAACAACATACAGAAAACCAAAATCTTAAATTTACCGAAGAAAAAATAAACAAGACATTGAAAATCTTTGGGCAAACATAAAAGTCGCATTGAGCTGTCTATGAAAGAGAATTGTTTAGTATACTGTGGAGAAATAGCCTTTCTCTCCCCGACAATAACAGTTTAGTTTTGTTGCATTTTGAGTGCCACTCAAAAGCTTTGTTAACGCTCTCTTTGTCACCGTTTGCGCTTTATTCACACAGTGGGATTATTTCTAAAAACAAAACGGTTGAAAAAATAATGCTGTTGATTATAAACTGCTTCTTGCTCAGATATCTCTCTTTTAAAATAGGTAAATTTGAAGTGGAATTGTCATGTTGATTACATTATTAAGAACGCTTGTAAGAAGTTATACTCCCTTAGAGTTCTCCGTAGAGCCAGGGTGAGCCAACCCAACATCTTGAGGATATACCTTAGCACAGTTCGGCCAGTTTTAGAGTATGCTGTACCAGTCTGGCAGAACATCCCTGCTTATCTGTCCGAAGCCATAGAGCGAGTGCAAAAAAGGGCGCTTAACATAATCTACCCCAAGGCAGAGTCATATGCTCATGCCTTACAGTTAGGTAAACTAGATAGGTTAGATAATAGAAGAGTACTCTTGTGCTACAAATATATGGCGAAAATGAAGTCCCCCAGCCACCCTCTGCACCACCTACTTCCCAGCCCACTTCTGGACGCGCCTAACTACACCATTAGGCAGAAAACACAAAAGTATTATCTTTTCCGAAACATTCAGGTCTGTAGGACAAAGAGAGTGGAGGACTTCTTTACATTTAAATTTTTTAAGTGATTCAATTGTTATTTTCATTGTTATAACTGTAAATTACTATACTCTAGATAATAGTTGCCTTATGATTGTAAAATGTACTCGATAATTCAGTTCTTTTTACTGCAAGAGAGTTTTAATAAACTAGTCTATTCTATAAGTTTTGGCAAAAGGTGGCGGGGGAGGGTGTTAGCCCGTGCACAGCCCCCTATTTTTCGGTAAGATCGCCGAGATCGAGCGCTTTACGTTACAGGCGGCCATCTTGGATGAGTGCCAAATCTAATTAGGGGGCGGGGAACAATTAGAAGCCCCGACCCACGCCCCCTCGGTACATATGAAATTAAGATAGCCGTTTGTACTGGTAAACCCTCGAACTTGACGATCTAGCGAAAAATAGGGCACTGTGAACAATCTGGGGGGGTCGGGGGGGGGATTGGCGAAATGGCGCTGCTTCTGTAGCTTTTCTTCTCCCCATGATGCTTTGTGTTCTCGCGTCTCCTCGCGCGTTGAGGTTGGATAATGATTACTTAAGACTCGTTTATATGGAGAAAAGTTGCCCCGAGTGGAAGGGTCACCCGCCTACCCGAGCTACCCTGAGTGAGCCATCTTTTTAGACGTCAACGTTTTTTCTCATATAAACGCTCTTTAAATTTGTCTCGGTTAGGAGGGTGACCCTTCTTATCGCGGGGGACAAGTTTTCTCCATTTAAACGGGGCCTAAGTTGCGAAGATTTTCTTCAACTTACCTTGAAAACGCTCCCCTTCTACAGGTAACAGTAGGCAACCATTTTCATCGTAGGCGTAAATCTACAAAAAGACAAGGAAGTAATGAGATAATTAGGCGCTCTTTCCTTGTATAAGGTGTATCTCCCTATAAACGCCCCCAAAAGCAAGCTCTCCTGGGAACTTTTATGAAATGCCTTCCTGAAGTAAAGCTTTTGGAACCTGCGATCCCTTGAATACTTTAACTGGTAAGCGGAGAACTTTAAAAGATAAGTCACGTCAATGAGTTGTACACCTGAGCCCGCAATACAGTCACGTGACACTTACCAGCGGCTACTATATTTCCACAGCTGTCAATTGATCATAACACGGACGTCCAATATATAATAAGTGAAACACAATACGAATGGTACTCCGCTGCGCGTGAGAGCTCCGCTAAAACGCAGCCGTTACTTTTATCCGGGTGGACATTTATAGGCGCCTGCCGGTAGAATCATGCTACGGAAACCTTCTCCTTTCATGATAGGATGCACCCAGGAATGCCAACCATATGACTAAACCATTGATAAAGGACACCCGTTTAGCGACTACAAGAAATTTAGCCACTTTAATGAGAAAGATTTGTCTTGTAAGTGTTTCAGCAAGTACCGTTCAGTTTTAAGAGTTTTATTGTACAATACTTACGATAAAGTGATGCCATTCTCCCTCTTTCAGATTTGGGAAAACAAAAGTGTGGACAGTTGTCTAAGGAAATGAATCAAAAAAGCCGTTCCAATTCTGGCTGTTGAGCTCATCTACCACATGAAACCCGGAATCCCGCAACTTGGTACTCGCGTCACGGTGTTTTCCCCCATTAGTTTAATAGGCCATTTTACAGTTGTGTATGGAAGCGAGGCTGAGGGTGACGTTGTTTTGATACAAACCTTCCTGCTTTATTATGTAAATCAAGTTATTCTTATGCTAACCAGTATTTTTCAAGAACAATTTCCATAACAAAGCAAAGAAGGTTTGTATCAAAACAAGGTCACCCTCAGCCTCGCTTCCATCCATAACTGTAAAATGGCCTATTGGCGCGAACATAGAATATCACGTTTGTCCCACAAACCAGTCAGCGAGATCTAGAGAACTAAAAATGTTATTTTTGTCCTTTTAATGACGTCCAGTTTTTCTTTTTAACATCCTGTTCTTTGAATACACTCATTGACGGAGCGGGGCTACGACTTACACCGGAAAACGTGATCTAAAATGAATCTAAAAATAAACTACTCGGTGAAAACGTCGTGACAAATAGGCCTATTATGAGAGTTGCTTACTCCTCATTATGGGCTCCTGATAAAAAAAAAAAAATACTGTTTAGCTCTACTTGTTATTTGGGCGTCGCCCAAATAGCGTAATCGAGATCGCTTGTTTTGATTCAAAGTTGCAATAGGCACGTAATACGTTCGAACGTAAACAATCCAAGTAAACAAGCCAAGCGACGCGAATGTCTTCCACGCGAACGACTCGTACAAGGTAAAAAGAATGCAGTGTTAACATGGTTAATGCAGTAAGTATTTTAGCAGTTTTACAGGCTGGTAAGTTTTTATATCCCGCAGCTTGATTCAAATTTAATAGCCGACTGATGGTGAACAGTTTGATTTGATATTTTGTTCATCTTCATTCAGCTACTAAATTTCCATCCGTGCTGAAGGATACGTGCGAGTAAATGTGTGCAACGAACGATAGCTTTTTATAAGTACAAACTGTTTAACCTATTCCTGTTTTCTGTAATCGAGTTTTGTGAAGTAGTTATGTTCGAATCTTGAACACACTACGTGTGATCGAAAACAGGGATTTTTTTTTCTCGCGACATGGGCAACCTCTGTACTTTACAATGTGAGTGAATAAATATTCTGCTAAGGACTCCGTCCATTTGGTTTTTGCTAGATCGTAACGTTCTGCGCTTTTAATTACACCTGGCCGAATCTGTTGTAAGGGAAATCCAGAAAACCAAGCGCAGTGAGATTGTTATTTTTTTTTAATCTTCTTCTTGTAGGAACGTATATGTGTGTTCAGTTTGTATTTTCTGCGGCAGCCCTTGATTTCTTGGTAAGACGAATAAGTAGATTAATCGCTCTGTGGTCTAAAGGCGACTCCCTCCTTGCATTTCTATTGTGAGAAAAACCCTCCCCAACCCCCCCTCTCCAATTTACTTTTGACAAGAAGAAAACGAAAAGCTTCAAAAAAGTGAAACTTGTTTATTTGAGGATGTCTGTACGTTAACGAAAATTAAAGTTTAGGTAACCGTAAAAGCTAAAGCATTATCTTGCTGATTTTTGAAAACGTACCGAGCGAAAATTGCAGTCTTTTGACTGCGAAAAAGACCAAACGTTAAAGGCAAAATGAGCCCGAAAATCCTCCTAGAAAAGAACAACGAAAGGAAAAATAGAAAGAGCGAGGAGAAGGAAAGGAGGAGAAGAAAAAAAGCAATGGCTTTACTCTTATTTTTTCGGTTGAAGTTTTTGGAGACAGTTTTTGAAAGAAAAAATGTTTGACGGGAGACCTCTATTTTGGCTGTAACGTTCTTTAAAAATTGAGCTAGATATATATTTTTCTTACCCTTGTAGCGAACAGAAATCTGATTAAAAAGGATATATGTTAAAAGCTAACGATTAAGTAACGGCTTTCATTTTTTCACATTTACAGCCTTAAGACTAAATTTGTCGTAGTTTTACAGCCAACAGTTCACTCTATTACTCTGTAAGCCTCCTGTTATTTTGGGGTTCCTTGAGTGGAGCATGGGAATCCTGTGCAAAAGCCAACTGTGTTTAAAATTGATCCTTCTTTTCCATAAAAGTAACAAACAAATTTTGTGCATTTTTTGTTTGAACGTATAATTTTAACTAACGTGGGTACCATGTGTTAAAAGCTCAAATGTTTATCGCTTAATTTTGACATGTTCTACCGAACGGATTTTGGCGGATTTTTAGTT